>NW_028282038.1:0-37512 GCF_059751285.1 Brachycentrus maculatus
TCAGTCATTATGATTTTATTGCAGTATCAGTATGTTAAGATATTCTGTTCAATTCTTGGATTGTATTTGTTTTATAAATAACCCAATTCATAGATTATCCCTGATATGAATAATAGAGTCGAACTCCTATTAACCTATAATAAATCAATCGGCTTAAACATATTTTTATAGATTAGAAAATGAAACCAAAGCATTCCAAAGACAAATACCGAGACCATCCGAATATCAACCCGATCATCTTCGAAATAGACGAACAGTAACATGACAAAAACTAAGACATCATCAAGAAAATGTTCAAGGGCAACTACTCTGGGGGATTTAAAAATTCTGTAGTCAATAGCAAAATTGTGCTTGGGAAGAAATCCGACAACAATTTCTATCAGCCTAATTCAACGAAGAAGTATGAGGATACAATTCTGAGTGTTGCTGAGGAAATGGGAGTTAGTTCAGTCTGTAAAAATAAGTCAGTTGCTCCGAATTATTCGAATGTTCGCTAACCCCCAAAATAGTCATATGCTCTTTCGCAGTTGGAACAAAGAGTTTCGCAATTGAGGGAAGATCGTAATGCGAAAAACACATCGATACTGCGTCCAGTTTCCTATTCTTCAAATATGATAAATAAATCTGATAACTACCTTATTGCCAACTCCCCAGGCCGTTATCAATAAGCCAGCCATGTGAAATCGAGCCTCGATGTGATCAGCCTTGAAAACATCGAAGCCAAATTAGAGGCTCACCGCAGAAAGATCAAACATGTGGAGTAGGAATACAATAAAAAAAACAATAAGACGAGCACCCTCGATCGCTACGGATACATCAAGACCAATGTGGATGTTGACGGGCTGCATTAAAAACTCCAGCAGAAGGATCAGGAGGGAATGCTCTATGAACTGGCGAAGAAAAAGATATAGTATGAGCCGGAGTAGGCCTAATTTTAGGAGTTGTGGGAAATGAAAAAGAGGAATAATCCTAAGCTGGCAGAGTATGATTCCAAATACGAGGAGTATTTGTTGCAAAAAGATGCCAAAAATATCATAGGTCACACAATTCGCAACAACCTCTTTGTCTGGGATAAGTACACGCAGGGAGAACATGAGAAGAAGAAGTCTAAAATTAAAAACAAAGCCCATCATTCCAAATCCCCTCGAAGGCAGAACTCCACTTCAGCTGAAAAAGGGTAAAGTAAACTGGCAAGTTCTTTAGAGAAATATGGCCCAGATGGCATGATGAGCATCAGAGACATCGGTGATGTAATCGCGACAAAAGATGACAAATTCATCTCGAGCTTTATTTTCACTCAATTGGATGTCAGTAAGACCGGAATCATCTCCAAGTAGTAACTGCATGAGTACATAATTTCACAGGAGCATATTCTCAAAGGGTACAGTATCGATGTGAAATGGCTGTACACTGACCTCGAAAATTACGCAACAAAAAGGAAGGGTATGTTCACTAAAGGAGAATTAGCAGTCTTTTTAGCAACTCTCGAGAAAATGGAGCATCCAAAACTGAAATTGACTAATGCTAGCAACTACTTCGAAGAAGAAGAGAAATTTCGAAATACAAGCACTTCGAAATCCGAAGCGAAGGGTAAATCTCCTATAATTTCGCATTTTAGCAGTGCAATTTTCGAAAGGCTATTTCAAGCTCTCGATTTCAATGATGATAAGATACTGAAGAGATAGGAATACATTGAGAATATTTTTATTGACACCGATTGCATAAAATTGCTCGATAAGGAAGTTATCCGAATAGTGCCCATTTAAAAGAGTATCAGCTACCGTCAGATATTGGGATGCATCTTAGACGATTATCGTAAATAAAAGAACCAGAAATTAAAGAAATCGAAAGAGTTTATCACATTCGAGAGATTCTGTGAGTTTTTTAAAGTGAGCGAATCGATTGATTTGCGGAGAATTGACCAGAACTCAATGAAAAAGTATGCTGACAATTCCAGGTAGTTCGAAGTCTATGACATACCTGAAGAGTATTTGCTCATCCTGAAGGATCTTTTCAATAGTCTACCCAGGATTTATCAGGATTATATTGTCAGTGTTGATTTCGTGCAGGCTGCTCTCCGAGATCCGCAAATATTGGCAGTATATGATGAGCTCTGCAGAATAGAAAGTGTAGAGACTCGTCTGCCAATTGAAACTCTGGGCACTTGTCTGCAAAGGATACAGAAATAATCGGATTAGTACAGCAATTGGGATACAATCAAGCTATTCTTCAGCAGGCGGGGTCGACCTTTAGAATGGGACTATGCTCTGATCATAAAAAAAAAGTAACTGAGAGCCAGCAAACTCAAATAAGTAAAAAACGCCACATTAAGTCAGTCCAAATTGAAGAATGTTTCGAAGTAATTCGAGTTGGAAGAAAGACTCAGGAATAAAACCAATGACAAAATCAATAAAATGCCGAATAAGTATACAATCCCTGAACCATTTGATATCACAGATATGCAAAGTAAAGTGCCTAATCAACTTGCACAGAAGGGAGAGAAATAGTTTAATGAGCTTAATAACTAATTTAAAAACTTTAAGGCTAAACCAGTAAACCAGTAGATTTTGGATCCCAAGCCAGACTTAATAATGGGCAGGACTTCTAAAAAAAAGGACGATAAGCCAGAGAAAATGTACATGAAATATGAAAATTATGAGAACGACCGAATTGAAAGAGCCCTAAAGAGAGCCCAATAAAAATATCAATAGGAGCAAAGAGAGAAGGAAATTAAAGAAAAGACTCAAATAAAGGCGTTGGACATTGGCATTGATCTCACAAAAAAATATAAAGATGTTGTCAAATAGCAATAAAAGAAGAACAAATAAAATGAAAGGAAAAAGTTAAAAGAAACTAAGCCTGTGAATATCAGTGAGCAGCTATACCCAAAGGATCCCAAGAAGGAGAAGTAAAAGAAATTGGATAAAATCAAAGAGAATATGAAAAAAGGCGACGAAACTGCCAAGAGGAAAGCCTAAATGCTCGAACAAGAAAAGGAAAAACTGAAGGAAAAGAATAATGAGGCCAAGAAAATGGCAGAAGAGGCCAAAAAGAGGGAAAAGTAATAGCAGTAGAAAAGGGACAAAATGGAAACTGATGCATTTGACTTCAAACCCAAAGTTCAACCGAAAAAGCTGACCGAATAATAAAAATAGGCCAATCGAAAGAATGCAGCTGATAGAGAAAACAAAAAAAGAGAGAAAGAAGAGGCAATCGCGCGGGCCAACTTGTAACACAAAAAGAAGATCCTCTAACACGAAGTCAAGCCGAATAAACTCGACATATAAGGGCTTGATGATTAATAAATTCTCTCTCGAATCGATGAAGTCGATATCGCAGACTTACTCCTCGACCAGTAATCTAAGAAGGAATACCTCGACGAATTCCCGAATAACAATAAGACGCGCAAAGAACTGAAAGAGAGAGAAAGAGGTTTAGCAGGCAGAGAGAGAGCCAAGATGTAGAATGAGCAAAAGAGAATTCAGGAGGAGAAAAGAAAACATAAATAAAAAATTCAAAAGGATATAGTCGACAAAAAGCAAGAGAACAATGAAAAAGGGAAGACTAATTTATAGTTCCATCAAAGTAAAGCCTTGAAAAGATACAGGGCTATAATGTAAGGCAAAAAGCCAGAATCCGATAAAGACAGTAGCACAGACCCAATTATAAAAGCGTGATTAATTAATTAACCCCATTTAGCATGAGGATTTAATGCGATAATTATATGAATAAGACAGCAATGCGGATGTATTATCCTTAAGATTCCTTCCGAATATATTAGTTTCTAATTTGAGATGCCTCCTAAATTTCATTAGCCTAATTTCAAGGCTTTAAATATTTTCGGATAGAAGCCCTATTCAATATGAATAGAGAAACGGCTGAGCATTTCCAAAGTTAAAAACAGATCGCACATTTCCAGCTACAAACACATTATAGACTAGGGAATGGCTTCTCAAGCGTTGTCCATAAAGGAATAAACCTCAAGACAAGTATGAAATGTTAATACTTCAAGAAGAAACTGTCGCCATCAAAACAATAAACCTCAAACAAATAAAAACAAATTTAATGAAGAGCCTGTTGAGCCATGAAATCGAAGTGTTGTAAAGCATGCGTAAATTTCCTCATATTCTCTAATGTTATAAAATTGTAAAGAGAGAAGAAAGCATTCATATAATAACAGAATTATGCAGTGGAGGTGACTTAGATGCCAAAATCAAGCAGCAGCAACTAACAATGGAATAAATATGTGTTTATTTGTGCTAAATTCTGCAGGGGTTGCTCTATTTAGAATAAAATAAGATAATACATCGAGATTTAAAGCCATCCAATCTCTTTATTACGGCTCATAATCAGATTAAAATTGGGGATTTTGGCTTCTCGGTGACCCAGTAAGAGCAAACTCAAAAGTATTCCTATAATATTGGCTCATTGGACTATCTAGCACCTTAGGCTCTCTTGTAAAATATCTATAGTACAAAGTCAGATATTTGGGCGGTTGGAATAATTGTGTATAAGATGCTGACAGGCAAAACTCCATGGAAAGGCAAATCATAAAATAAGCTATCTGAAATCTTTAAAAACAGTCACACAATAGATCACATATTCGACAACATAAGGGCTCCTGAAATTATACAATTTTTCTTGCATTCAGCCTTGAAAATTAAATGGGAATAAAGAATGTTTATGAGTTAATTAAGCTAATATATATGCAAACTGACTTAATTCAATCAATCCTACACTTATTCTGAGCAAAAAATAAACTCTCCTTCCAAAAACTGCCAATAAAATGAAACAACTCAAACTGATACATAAAATCGCCATTCTTCAACAGAAATAGCTCATAAACAAAATAGACTGTTTACTGAAACTGATTCAACTGAACATAACATCGAGAGCATCTATGAAAGAGACAACTCAACCTCGTTTGAATAGCACATCTGATGATTTTAAGGGATTTGCATTGCAATAGATTTCAATATATATTGGATATTTCAATAAGCATCGGTATAAATATTTCAATAAGCTTTGATATAAATATTGCAAAATAAATGAAGAGAGTTACTCGTTCATCGCAAAAGAGTGAGGTGACGCGGCAACATAAAAATATCGAATGCTACTTGGTCAAAAAATCGGTTACTGACGCAATTGCCAATAAATAGTATAATCTCGCTCTCAAACTGGTTAATAATATTCAGCCTTCAACCCATTGGCACGAGTGCACCTTCACGAAGATTTTGTTCTGTCTTGAAAATTACCAGTAGACGGCCAAGAATTTGCAGAATATCATCATTAACAACTCCGCCTCAAACTGCGAAGAGTGCATTAACCTGTTTCTGAAAGTTATGGACGCTTCAGATTCGATTAGGCCCGACCAGTTTAAGAAGCTGATATACACAATTTGCAACAAGAAGAAAATATCATCCATATTAAAAAAGCAATATCTGGAATTGATGCGGAAGGTTGCATCCGATAATATGGATGTCTTTCATTTCAATCGTACTGATAACTTAATAAAATATTACGAGGGAAAAAACTCGAAGTTCACCAAACTTAAAATTATGGAAATTTAGCCCAATTTCCGCATTTCCATTGCCAAAGAGAAAATAGGACCGTTTTAGTCCATTCTGTTCATCCCGAAAGACGAGCTAATCACACTGTAGATCGCGAAGTAGTACAAGCTGGTCAAGCCCCTCGAAGAAATCGAACCATCCCTCAAATCCCCCAAGCACTCAATGTTGTCAGTCTTTCTTCTGGCACAGTAGAGCCTTGGCAAAAAGTCCAAGTACTTTCAGTATATTGATTCGCTCCCCAAGAAACTGTCCCATTTTCCTTATTTCTATAAAAGCGAGCTACTGGAATAATTGAGGTAAACTTCCTTTTCTACGATGCTGGATATTAAAAAGAATTAACTATTCGAAGACTACGAAACTATACATGCAAGGCTGAAGGATTAAATGCCTTATCTCACCAAATAGAAGTTTGTTTGGGCTCGTTTGATTGTGAGCAGCCGTATTTTCGGGGTGATCATCGATAACGAGAAAACTGACGCGTTGGTGCCGATTGCAGATATGCTGAACCACAAAATGCCCAAAATGACAACATGGAAATTCTCGGATGAAAAGCAAGGCTTCGTCATTGACAACTGCGAAAACTAAATTCTGCCTGGCCAATAGATATATGACTCCTATGGCATTAAATGTAACTCTCGCTTCCTCCTCTTCTATGGGTTCGTGTAACCTGAAAATCAGCACAACGAAGTGGTAATTATGATTATATTCAGAGCGTGCCAATGATAAAATACGGTACTAAGAACCAAATAGGCCCAATATTCCGATTTTCCCAAAACTACATGTCCCTCAATTTCGCACTCGCCCTTCAGTACTACCGAAAGAGAATCGACAATGAGGAGAACATGGAGGACGAGAACAAACTCGACAGTTCCTCAAGTGAGGATTTCATCTCGAATGTGAATTAGATCACAGTATGGAAGTACCTACAAGAATCCTTTATGGCGAGACTGAAGTAGTACCCAACAACCATCCGGCACGATCAAAAACTCCTGAAGGAGACATTGCCACACAATCTCAGAAACTGCATCGAAATTCGATTAGGGGAGAAACAAGTTTTAGCCTCTTACATAGAAATGAGCAAAATTCTGATCGCCTACTTCGAGAAGAGCAACACCTGCGAGAAGCCAGTTCAATATAAGGCCTATTTCGAGATGATTAGGCAAGGAGAAGATATGTGAGATCCATATATAGACCTAATAGGCAACCATGTGCATGATGCAGCATGCTTATCAAATATCTATATGTTGAATCTAACTGCCAATTATAAATATATGGTCGATCTGCTTGAGCAGTGTTTTTGTATGAATAAGCACTCCCTGATCAAATGTTTGTTCATAGTCATATCAGCAATATGCAAATATTCTATTTCTGATATTCTATTAGCATTAATAATTTATTAGTTTCTGGCATGAAACAGACACGTGAAAAATTAACTGTGACAACCAATCTCTACGAAGAAGTGCTGATTAAAAACTTCGAAATCATCGAAGGCTTCCTGGATCGCTTTCGCAACATCTTCGAAAGTATGTTTGATGGATTATGATGCAGAGCAAGACTCAATGGAACACACTATATAAAAGATCGAGGTCCGTCTGCTAAACATAGAAAAGTCGTTGAAAATATACTCCGAGAAGTTTGATGACAGCTATTAGATACTGGAGGACAGCATTCAGAACTCCAAAAAATAAATGAAAGAATTCTCCAATATGATGAAAGCCAGTGGGATTCAGGAGCTGTTGGGCATCATCGAGAGTGATGCTGGGGAGGATGAAGAATAAACTGATGAGAGATAGAATGATAGTCAGAATGCCAACTCTTCTGTTAATATACGTCTGACTACTATAAGTGAGAATGCCAGCTGGTAAAATGCCAATTTGCACAAGAGTAGTTCAAGCTAGAAGTCCAATTTGGTAAGGCTGTAGGGCCAGAATCTCCATGAAGCCAAATAAAACAAGCAGGGATCCAAACAAATAAGTAAAGTTTTCATCCATCAAATTATGCGGATCTTTCATCCCTCGAATATCCCGACCAAACTTTCTGAGCAATTCCAGAATCTGATTGAGCAGGGCTTAAATAGTCTAATGAGTAAAACTTAACTGTTCAAGAAAGTGCAATAACTCTCAACAAGCTATGAGCAACTATAAGCCGACAATCGAAGAATGCAGGGCTAAATTAGCGTGAGCGATAAGAAAAAAGGAAACAGGAAAATATCGACTGAAAACTCAAATGATTCCTCCGAGTTTTAGAATGTAGAAAAATGGCCTTTGTTTTTGAAATGTGGGGAATATTCTCCCGAACTTTAGTCAACCACCATAAACAGATAGAAAAATACAGAAAGCCAGAGAATGGCCAAAGCGGACAGAAATAAGGCTAAAAACAAATACCTCCAAATTGAAAATAACTTACGTGCATTTTTCACCATAGAAATCTAATAAAAAATAGAGAATGCTTTGGCTGTTTACAGATCAGCTCCGTTGGACAAAAATTACAAAAGCCCAAAACCAAACAATAAAAAGCACGCCAATATCAAAAGCTACACAAAGCTTGGAATCGAAGATGGCTCATAAAACAAGTTCATCATGTCACTGATGGACTAATTCAAATAAGAAATCTATGAAAGCAATGAAGTATTGGCTCAGGAAATCGTGAATAATTTCGCAAACAAAGTATAAACGAAGAAAGGGTTCATTCTGATGTAGAAGAAGATTAAAAAGCTATAGATCATTGAGGAGTTGGTTCAAAACATGCTGGCATCAGAGAATGGAATTTCGCTCAGGTTAAGTCATAAAAGTGTGGGAATTCAACCGAATGCTGTACACAACTATCACGCGAATCAAACAAACTCCCAACATTGCAAACAGCGAGCAAGTGTCTCATCCTAACTACAATCCCCAAACTGCGCCCAATTCCCTGACCCAAATAGCACAGGCACCCACATAAAAACCCGGCTGTTTACAATGCTCTCCTAACAAAAAAATAATAACAAACAAACCTCTAGCAAGGTATTCAAAGTGATGGGCAATAACATCAACAACATCATCAGCAATCATTACTCCATGAACGAGGGCAACTCTGAAAGTGTGATGAAGAGGTTCGGACAAAACAAATTCAGAGGCTATGAAGCACCGAATGAGAGGAAGAGCAGAAAGAACCATAACAATGACAGTAACAACAACATTAATAAATATGTCGATCTTGTTGAGAATAATTGAGGCTTTCAATATTGCAAATGGGTGTGATGCTTATTGATGTAATGTTTTATTGTGTTAATTTTGTATGATTTTTAGAAGTGGCATTCGTTTTATGCTTCCCAACCCCAACCCCAACCCCAACCCCAACCCCAACCCCAACCCCAACCCCAACCCCAACCCAAGTTAAATCGAAACATAATTCTGATGATGCGATTGATAAATTATATATATTATAGTTATTGCTCAAATAGTATATATTATAGTTATTGCTCAAATAGTATCATTATTGTAATTATAATTATGATTTAGGAAGTGTATAATGCAGTTTATAAATACAACAATTATATGGATATGGGTATGTATATAGGTATGTATATGTATTACCTGTGTCGATATATGGTATCATAAATAGAGTGAGATAGTCACAGTGTTCATAGCATACAATAAGAAACAATCACAGTATAAATTCCATTCTGATAAAACCCTTTTGGGCTGCTTAATCAAAACTCACAGATTAGCTGGTGAATGAGCCTAAACATTCTTCCTAAAATTCGCCATATTTGGCTAAATAAAGCATCTTAATTTTCTAATACTTCGACTCCCGAAGTATCTACTCAATGCACACCCATCTCAAAATACCTAAGTCTTCATCAACGCTACTAACTCTCAATGCAAGCTCATCGAGCAAATCTGCAATTTTCAGTCCCTCTAAGGCCTACGCATGAGGCTATTTTGCAGATTGCACATGCAGGGGATAGTGATAAGAGTGATAGGAGTTATGGGAGTGAACTGCTTGGAAATTGAAGGATTCTTGAGAAGATATGGTTTAGTTCTGTAAAGCAATTTAGTTGTGTAAAGTAGGCTATATTTAATGATCTACACTTTATATGCTGGGATGAGGACTGATTGCGAGAGAGGAGGGTTGGTCAGTTTCGGAGTGGCGTGATGCGAATTATTACTTTTTGTTTTTAGTGCTGGCCTTGGGAGACTGCTCTTGGGTCTGTTTTTGCTTCTTGGTGACTTTGGTCAGATTGGTGTATCCCTTCACAAAATGGGGATGACTGTAGCTCGATAGTCCATTCCTGTCTGTCCTACTTTTGCTGAACCCATAAATATTGAGCTGCCTGACAAACGAGGAATATTTGGAGTGCCGAAAGTATAGTGGCAAAATATTGGCCTACAGGGTAGGGATACAGACTATGCTGATCCCTGTTCCTTTGCTGTTCCACTTTATCGCAGCACTGGCATCTGCATTTTCGAGCATGACCCCAAGTTTATGAACAAAGGAGGAGCAGTGTAACTGTGAGTTAGAGTGTTAGTTGCGCATAATAAACTGCGGCACTGTTATAATTATAACACTATTCAGTAAAATATCAGAATCTATTATTATATTCTGATCGACTTGCTTTTTAATTAAATGCAGCGGTTTTTATCCAGCAATCTGCTTATTAACTATTTTCGATACAATTGCTTTATTTCTGACTCGAGTATTTCCACATGGATGATTTACACTTAAATGATTTACACTTAAATGATTTACACTCGGATGATTTACACTCGGATGATTTAACTGCTCTCAGGAATATGTGTTCAGTTTAAAAGATGTCATGCAGTCATGTAAGTGTTAAAGAGAAGGACATTATCTGTTATTCATCTTTCAACTCATAAATTGAAATGCGGATTAAAAATAGTTCGAGGAGTTCAATTAATAATAACATAATATCTTCGGGGATGATTGTCGATGAAATCATTGATAACCGGATTGGGCTTGGCAAATCTCAATGCTTTCTATTTTTCTTTCTCAGTCTTGTTTAATTCAATGATGGCACTCAGATAATTCTCGGTATGCTCTATCTTATCCCAAGCCAGTTTGTTGACTCCTGTTTTGAAAAGATAGTGGAACCTCTCCTAATCCGAAGTATCCTACTTGGCATCCATATTCTACGTGGGGATGGCTCTAGGTTGTTTATTGTGTGGGAAGGCTGCTGACAAATTTGGCAGAAAGCCCATCTTGATCACTGGATCTATTTTGCAACTTGTTACAGCATGTTGTTTCCTGTGGATCAATTCCTTTATAAGTTTTCTGATAGTCCGAGGAATCTACGGCTTCTCGCTAAGCTTCACACTGAGCCTTGTCAGCGGCTACTTTTCAGAGTTCCTACCGACCAAATATCGTGGAAAAGGGGTTCTGCTGATTGGCTTATATTGCACCTTCGGCAAACTGTTTGCCATTGTTCTCAGCTTGATCTTCATGAAAGGGTACCTATAAGGGCTATGGAGGCCAATGATGGCTCTGGGGTCTGCTCCAAGCATAATTGTGCTCATTGGCACTCTGGCAGTCGTTCAGGAAAGCCCTCGCTACTTGATCTCCGTCGGCAGATTTTAGTAATCTTATGCAGTCCTCGAACGCATGATTCGAACCAACAACAAGTCAATTGATGATTCATAGTACCTATCCGATAGCTAAAAAGAGCAGATCGTCGAGTACTCTGAAATGATCTTCATGGGTAAAGAGAAGGCCTCGTTTGTAACACTCTTTAATCGAAACTACTTTCGGACAACTCTTGGCTTGATGGGAGGCTGGGTCGCATTCTCCTTCACGTATTATGGTTCGTTGACTGCCCTACCCTTCATCTTCTCTGAGTCTAACAAATCTATTGCATCTTTAGCCTTGACTATTGCCATGGAAATCCCTGCAGCCTTCTTGGCATTCTTCTTGATCGACCATAAATTCTTCGGCCGTAAGAAATCATTATACCTCGCGCTGCTTGTTTCATCCTTAGCATTCTTGCTATTCGCTTGGAAGCACATAACACCCTTTTCATCGATATTCGGATTTTCTCTGAAGATGATATCTCTGCTATTGTATCCCATCACATCGGAGTCCTATGGGACATAAAATCGAATAACTGGCTTTGGCTTTAATTCCGGAGTGGGCAGAATATCGGCTGTTTTTATGCCACAAGTTGTGATTCCTTTGGTCACTCACAATGGCTCCTTGATCTTCATTATCTTCAGTGTGATATGCGTTCTGGGTGCCATCGCAATATTCATAATGCCAAAGTAAACAATGAACCAAATGCTGGACGAAGCCCCGCCAGATCGTCAGTAAAAGCTGCAAGAAGATGCGATCGTCAGGCCAGAGGATCCGAGAGGCAGTTGAAACACTTCTACGCTTTACTGTTAATTCAATGATATACTAAGTATTTTCAGTTATTTATTGCCTGTATTTCTCGATTCATGGGAACATTATCCCATAGATCTCCTGTTAACATATCTGGCGTTAATTTATCATACATATCAAACATATCTTATATATCAGATTATTCTCAACTGAATGGAATGTGTTGATTCATTCATTTTAGTATCATGAAATCTAAAAATGTATGGATCTTTGCATTTTCATCTTTATTCTTACATTTGCATTTGTATTTGCCATCTTTAATCTGACATTTATAACAGACATTTGCATTGCCGTTTAGATTCACTCAACGTGCTAATTGATTATGATCGAACTCCTATACTATAGTTACTGAATTACCAGTCGAAACAATTTGGTGATGTCTGAACGAACAAACCAACGCCCGACGCGTACCAACAAACAACAAACTGCTTAATAAGTTACTGATAATAAGTAGTCCGATCTCAAGGATCTCAAGGAAGTTCGAGATGCCAAGAATGCGCAGACGAAGATAAGTGCTGCTGATTATCAGTAGTTGGAAGATTAAATACTCGGCAATAAACCTAAGCGTAGGCTTACACACTCTAAGGCAGCCCAAAAAGAGTAATAGGGCTGGCAATAGTTAAAGAACAAGGATGTTCGAAGTATAGAAGACCCCAAAGGCTCTGATTCTAGGGCCATTAAGAATATTTATCAAACATTGGAGGATGAGATTTTTGGAAACAAACCCATGCGTAGGAGAACCCAGGCAAAAGCATAAATAGTGCAGGAGCAGCACACATAGCACACATAGCACACATAGCATAAATAGCACACATAGCACAAATAGCACACATAGCACAAATAGCACACATAGCACACATAGCGCACATAGCATAAATAGAAACACACATAACAATATGAACGCGTTGAAACAAACATCGAAACCATTAACAAAATTGTTCAGCCCAAAAGAGAAATTGGCTAAGAGAGCAACAGATCCGAGAGTATTCAATTGTTGGCCCACTAAAAATAATTTGACAGTCACATGAGGCTGAGCGAAGAGGCCCGTCAAGCCTTAGCCAAAATTCAGAGATTCGACAAATTGACTTACGCAAAGTAATCCGACAAAGGCTCAAAAGAAGCCATCCAAAACGAAGCTAAAAGACTCGAGCGAGCCAAGAATTCCAACAAGAAATTCAAAGCCAAACTATTCGACAACTAGCTCACCATCACCGCCCTACTCAACACAATCAAACTGCTGAGTGAGGTCGGTGAAGAAGCCAAAACCTATAAATCAAAAGTATAATCCCAAGAGCTCGAAGAGAAGAAGAAAAGACAGTAGAAGTATGAAGCCGACCAATTGGCCAGAAAGAATGGCACAGCAAAGAAGTAATAAGAAATTAACAAGCTCAACCTGCTCATTACAGAGAACATCATCAACAACGACATGCTCAACTTGCAGAAGAATATCTAAATATTCATGAAAAGATTCGGCAATGAAGACCCATCCAACAAAAACTCCCCGATTTATAAATTGCTATTGAAATTGATCGTAGAGAATCATGAGCATCTCCAATAGAATGAGTATATCAATTGGCTGCTCGTCACCAACCGCAGGAATGCAAATGATAATGACAGTTAGCGCGAAGATCACCTACAACATCTGATAAAGTAACTAAAGTAAAAGAACAAATAGATACAGGTGCTGAAACGCAGGAACATCGACAAAACAAAAGATGAGAATCATTACATCAATCGCGTCTAAGATATGTATAAGAAGACTCTGCTCGCCAAGTAACAAGAACTGAAAAAGCTAATTACAAGAAAAACCATCATCACTCCAACCAACACTCTCGGCAGCAACAGAATCAACAACAGAGTCAGCTCACATACCAACCAGTAACAAATCTAAGAACAAAGCAATAAACAAAACAAGTAGAAAATGCAGGAACTTACCAACAAGCTAAAGTAGCTATAGAAGACACTCGACAGCTATGATAAGTTAGGTGCCAAAGTCACATAGATACTGAACAAGGCAAATGACAATAAGGATTATGGGTATGAACTGACATCACTGGTCAATAACCCACACATTAAGAATCTGACACTAAGTGAAAAGCTGCATGGTCTGATTACTATCTATAAAACTCAGGGCAAGAATGTGGGCAATACTGCTCATCGGAATAGAGTCGAAGGCGAAAGCATCAGGGAAAACAAAAAAGACAAATAGTAATAGCACAGCAACAAACAAGTGCTGGCTTTCATTGAGTCATTCATTAGCATCTACAACAATGGCAGATTCAACTCCAATCGTAAAAAAGTATAAATCTAAAGACTGCTCAAAAGGATGAATTTGTTGAACTCTGAAAGCAATACTGTGGAGACATTCAAAAGTATAATGATGGCAAATTCTATGGCATTGTAAGAAAGCGCATCATAGTTTCAGGGCAGTGAGGTTTCATTACATGTGGATTCACAGGGTCGGTCCAGTAGATACATGTCGAAGAGGAAGGACATTGTGGACGATGTTCTTGGCATGAATAGGCAGTTCTCGAAAAACACCAGCAATAATGCGAACACTAACACCAACACCAACAGCAATGTGAATAAGGCCCGCACTGACAGTTACAAGAACAACAATAATAATAACAAATAATAGCAGGCAGAAAAACCCAATAAATAAAGACCAACAAAAGACTCTTTCAAGCATAAACCCAATGAGTAGAAACACGCTACATAATAGTAACAAACATCTAAATATCAACAATAGCTGAATATGCTCAAACAACTAATCAATGACAAAGATGAACAAATTACCCAGCTTCAGCATAAATTACACAATGCCAAACATGAACTCACAGATCAGAGGACAACAAAACAATAGCAATAGTAATAGTAATAGAAATCCACAAATATGATCAAATAACTATAAGATCAGCTATCATTACTATCTTCAGCTAATTAGCAATTTCGATTATACAACCAACAGTTAAAGGAATAGTTGGCAATTGCAATTACAATCAATAACCGAAATATCATCAATAACCCAAATGGTGCATAATAACAGACAGAATAACTGCATAAACAGACAGAATAACTGCATAAACAAATAGCATAACTGCATAAACAAATAGCCTAACTACAAAGATCAGAGCAGTTACATTCCCAATAGCAACAATAAAAAATAACACTAGAATAACAGCTAAAACATTAGAAAGAGGTGAACGAATAACTATCACGAAATAACACAGAAGTGAGCCATCGAGCCCAACATCTATAATAATACATAACATAGCTAAATATCATCAGCAATATTGTGAACCAGATCAAAGAAGGGGGTGAGTGGTTGAAGGAACTACCAAAGAGCAAACCAGATAGTAGTAACACTCATAACACTCAACATGATGCAAATGCTAATAAACAACATATCGCATCATTGTATGAATTGATTAACATTTGCGAGAACAATAGCAGGGACAAATATCACAAGCAACAAGAAGAGAAGAGACTACTGGTTAGAGATCGAGATGATGATAGTAGTGAACTTTTGGATTTATAGGAGCAAATCGATAGCTATGCCAATAAGCTCGAAGCAATGACCAACAAAGAGGAAGTGTTAAGGCATGACAGCAATCTACAAATCTCCGATGACTCACATCCCCAACAATCCGAGCACACCCACAACAACGAGCAACACCCCAACAACGAGCAACACCCCGACTACTAGCACAATCCCAACAGTAATGCGACATGGATGGAGCTGCTGAAGGAGAAATAGGAACATATTGGCAAGCTCATCGATGAGTTCTCTCTGCTCAGGCAAAAGAAAGATGAGGAAATACAAGCATTGGAAGAAGAGCTGATGAGGGAGAAGGAGGAGAATATTAATATTGAAGAACATGAGTCTGCTGTTTAGGGGCTGCAGAATGCGCAATTGATGATATAGCGAATGAAAATTGATGCTGCAGAGCTCTTTCAGAATAAATGCAGGCTTGTGGATCAGTTGGCCGATAAGGAGACTTTGTTGATTAAGATGGATACGGAGTATAGCAGGGAAGTTTAACACTTGAAGGCAGTCATTGTAGGATTGAAGGCGACCATTACTCAACTCAATGCGGATGCTGATGGATTCACCACTCGAAATGCTCAGAATATTATGCAACTAAAATAAAAGAATGTCATTGGATAGTAAGAGAACATAGATGTGATGAAACAGCGGTATAGCACATTAAGGTAGTAGTAGAACAACACTCTAAAACAGTAACATTAACAACATTCACAACAATACTAACAAACCTAAATGCATAACACCCAACAAATCCAACAATAGCTCACCACAAACAAACAATAATCCGAACAGCTATTGCTCATAATAAAAAGCATGCAATAGAAGTACAGATCTTTAGAGAAGGATATCTATGAGCTTGAACAGGACAAAGACCAACAGATCAGACAGTTGAGACAGGAACTGTAACAACAAATTGAGCAATATGAGTATCATGCTGGTTAGAGTTTAAAGGAGGATAGTTTAAGGAAGTAACAGTACTATAGGCTGTTGCACAAGTATGAGATTATGAGTGAGGAAATTGAGGAGGTAAAGATTATTAAAGATCGGCAAGTTTAGGATCTGAGGGTTGCTCTCAATGATAAGGTTATGGGCTATTAATTGCAAATACAATAGCTTCTCGATATTATATAGAGTCTACGGCAACAACAACAACAGCAACAGCAACAGGAACAGCAACAACAACAGCAACAGTAGCATTAATAAACATCACAGAAATAGTTGCAATCTGAAAGCAGCGATGCTGAAGGTGACAGTCTCGAACATCTCAACACAAAACATAAAATAAACAAAAAATTCAAACAACACCAACAACAATACCCTAATCTCCCTAATTAGATCGAAAGCAACTCCAACCATCATAACAATGACCATCGATCAATAAACTAACTCTCTGAGAAGTATGCAGCACTGGAGAAGAAATACCATGAACTTGAATCCAAAAATCAATAAGTAGTCACATCAACCTCAACATAGCATAAGTAGTTGATGGAGTAAATCCTCAGTCTGCGAGCAAACAACACCAAATTATAAGCAGCCAACATCGACATTGCTGAATAACTGCGGAAAATCCAGGAGACTCATCGATTGCAGTCCAATTAGCATCGCAATCAAATGGAGGAGTTACTCCATGAAATCCACATTAGCAACAATAACACGGATACCCCATTGGGTAGTGGCACCAACCCTAACAGCTATATCAGTTTCAATTAGAGTTAATTGTCGACGAAGAACTGGGAGGAAAGATATAATGGCTTGCATTTGCAGTTTCAGAACTATAAGGCAGTCAATAGGGATAACCATCTTGCCAACAAGAGGCAAGTTTAGGAGGCCAAGATGGAAGCCAAACTCCTAAAGCAAGAAAACGCACAGCTCATGGGAAAACTCAAGATTAAGACATCTGAGATTATGGGGCTGAAGGGATTACTCAAGGAGCCGAGCATGCCTCATATGGTTCATGATAGCAACCATGATCACAACCATGATCACAACCATGATCACAACCCTGATCACAACCATGATCACAACCATGATCACAACCATGATCACAACCAGCAGCATCAGTCATCAGGTCTCCCCCATAAACTCACAGATAAGAATTAAATGCCAAGCATCACACCATCCCTTCCAACAGCACCAATAACACACACCACTGTACTTTATGATAACTTCCATCACACCAATCTCACATAGTCATAATACCATGAAATGCTGTTGTCGAATCAACATCCTGAACTCGACATCCATGACGCAACATTCCTCTACAATCGCCTCAAATACCTCGAATCCACATTACTCTCACGAACCCACTAAATGCAAATATTGCGCAGCACAATCGATACCTTCACTCAACAGAACACCACTAATGACTTATCAGAGAAGCAGCCCAAACAATAGATCCCGCACATCAAGGATACCGAACAGGAAGTAGTAGAGAATGAAAACCAATCAATATCAACAATTGAGAAACTAAATAATAAGCTGATCGAGTTGAATAGGCACATTGAGGATAACCTGGATGTTGTTGGGATGGGTGGCGAGGAACTATATAAATAAAACGAGAAATTGAAGTTAAGGATTGCGGAGTTGATGCGACATATTGCAAGTTTGAAGTTTAAGGGCAGTCGCAATTAGGGTTAATCCAGTTACGAACGAGAATTCTCATTAGATGCCAGCCAATAGTGGCAGAGTCATCTCCAGAATAAAAAGCAGCAAGAGGCTGAGAGCCTACTTGGCTCATTGAAAATCTAAATAATATAACAGAAATCAAAGCCATCAATCGAATAGCACATATAGCACATATAATTGCAGCATAATGAGCAGTAATATAATGCAATGGAGAAACTGAATGCAGAAATAGAGTATCTGCGCACATAAATCGATAAACTTCATGCGGAAATAGAACAGTACAAACACAGATTGTGGGCACACATCGAACGATAAAGGGCACTGAACAACCAAATTTCCACGATAATTAATACAAATGCAGATGTTAATCATGAAAACCCAAATCTTAACAAATAGCGACTACAGCATACGCACGATCACACACTTCACACACACGATCACACACACAATACTTAATTAATTTCCATAGACCAAGATCAGCATCAGAAACAATTACAATAAAAAGACAAACAAATCTACACTTTTATAAATAAAATTGAACATCTCGAAAGTTAGCTTAACTCCGCTAAGTCCCATGTTACCTCATTGTAGCAACTTAACAATGGAAGGCTATCTGATTTTGCATAAAGTGATAAGCTGAATTAGGGTGTGTAAAGCTCAACAAGAAATATGCAAGAAATTGAGGAGAAACATGTGTCAATAGTAAAATAGCTCAACTCCAGAATCAAATAGTTAGAGGAACAACTGAGACTACAGCACACTACTGTACTCATTGAATAGAGCCATGCCCTGATCGAACCAAATATTCTCATACAACAATAACCTTCAGAACAGATCAAGCAGCCCTCCTAACAAATTCCATCTATAATAGCCCTCAATCATCAATTAACCTCACAAGAATAAACCCTAATCGAACAGCATAGTAAGCTCAGAACTAACAACAACGAGGAGGAACTTAGAAACCAGCTTAGAGCTCTACAGTAGCGGTTACAACTCAGCAATGCAGAGCATACAGTATTCCTTCATAAACTCAAATAATATAATGAGCTGCTAATCAAATAAAAGTCCGAGTTACAACAGTAGTTAGCAGAGTTGCAGAGAAGCAATGTTGAGCTGAATGAGAGATTCAACAAAGCCAAATATAACAGCCAAGATGCAAATAGCATAGAGAGTAACAAGGGCAACAGCCTTGATAACGATATCCTTGAATACAACAACAACAGTTTCAATAGTATGGAAGTGCATGAAATCAATAATAGAGGACAAACCTCGAAATAGGACAATGAGTAGAATATTGACAATAATCTACTTCACACTATACACTATAGGAAGAGCAATAATAGCGTATCATCACAAAATAATATCTCAGATTAGATTTAATCTTTGAAGGATCAGCTCGAATTAGCACTCGTAGAGAAAAAGAGGCTACTCAACGAAAACTATCACATCCGTGAAAGTGAATAGGTCGAGGCCATCGATAACAATATCACATAAATCCAAAATCAAGTCCAATAAATGGAAGCCCAAAGTAACACACAAAAGCATCACAAAAAACAAAAACAGCAATAAAAACACATATAATAATAAAGAGAAAAATAAGAGAAAAGAAAACGAGATCGATAAAGAGAGAAATCCAGAAACTAAAAGAGAAAGAGACTATCAATGAGTAGTATCCATTAATCGAAGCCAGTCCTCATCGAGTATGGCAAACCAGACAAGCATAAAGTAACCTACTCTCAAAGCGATGAACAGAAACTGCGGCAGTTCACAGAAATTAGCAATAGTGTTTAGCAAGTATTAACCAAGTAGCAGAGTATCCTGGATATTATTCAAGGCAATGACAATCTCGACGAGGAACTATACTCTACAGTCAGTAAACAGTTCTAACTTATAAAGCTACTTAAAAGCATATTAGATGAGCAAAGGCAATAGTTACAAACTGCGGACGAAAAGAGGAATATTTTTATAATGCGGCTATCGAAATAGTTTGAAACTTTGTTAGAGCAGATGCTCAAAGCGAATGCCAGTGCAGTTCATAACGATAATATCAGCATGAAAGAGGGTTATGTGAAGGCTGTGGGCAACTGGGATACAGAGAAAGACGGGAAGAATTACAATTAGTATGATAATCAGAATGAAAAATAGGGTCTAAAATATCTCCAAAAGAGGAGTAAGGATGCTCATAATGGTCTGATAATAAATAAAGGGAGGGAAACGATAGAGAAGCAGATGGTTGATCTCCTCATTCGCAACAAACAGTTATAGGAGCTCGTAGCAGCACTCACTGAATCCAACAAACTCTCTGAATCCAACACCCATCCCACAAATATGAATAATCACACAACAATGCTACAAAAGCAGACATCAGATTAGTATATACCCTATTCATAACCTAGAAAACATATTGAGTAATCTAATAGCATAAAGCCCACCTTAGAACAATCCAATCACCCCATATAACTAAAGTATCACCAATAAATTGACACCATTAAGGAAACTAATAAGCATCTGATTGCTGAGCTTGGGCATCTGAACAGTAAGCAGACCACGCACACAGCTGTTGCACCAAATTATTAACATGTGCCGGTACTATTACCATAAAAGTAGGCAAAATAAAAGTAGGCATCGCAGATTAGGGTATTTCAGGACAAAATATAATTATTGGAGAAAGAGAATTTTCACTTGTTCTCAACGATCCAATCCCTCAACCAGTCTGAGGCTCAACGTCAAAGCTTCAATCGCTATTATCAGCCAATTGGCCTCCCTTCGAGTCAAATACCCGCTTACTCTCTACAACAATACATTCAGAACTTACCACAGCATTCCCCGCAACACTCTCCATAACACTCCCCACAACACTCTTCAAGACAAAATCTACAGCACTCCCCACAACACTCCCCATAACACTCCCCACAGCACCCACCACAACATCCACCACAACACCCCCCACAGCACTCACCACAGCACCCACAAGAACAGACGAATAACCGCACCCCATATACTCTCCCTCTCAATAAAAATCTGACCAAAATAGTCGTCACATAAGCAAAGCTCAGAAGCCTGAAGACAAAGAGCAACTCGGACCCCGAGGGATACTTCGAAGGCATAGACGATTCATACAATGAAGCTTAACTCGAGATCCTGCGAAGAATCAACTTAGAAGTAGCAGATCTGGTTGAGTCCAATCGTCGACTCCAGTGCAAAATCGCGCTCTTACAGCAGAAGCCGCACAATGGCCATCATGCTAGCAAATCCGATGAGTCCTTTATAATGTTGCTACAGTCCAAAATGTAGAGATTGTTCAAATGGCTGCTGGCTAATAATTACATCAGCAATGGCCAAAGCATCGCAAGCTACTCCCTCTCTAGCAACCGACACCTACAAAACGGAGATCAATCGGCCTACATGTAGTATTGGCTAAAGTTCATGCAGCACCTGCTCGTCGAAGTCTACGAGCCCAAGCAGAAGGAAGTCCATGACAAAACCGAGGAGATTGTGAAACTCCAGGAGAAATATCGAAGGCTTTATTAATCAACTTACCGATAACAATCATCTCAGTATCATCAGCACATTCGCCACGAAACCCCTGTTCATCAAACAGATCACAATAGCAATAAAGATGATGAACGTGTAAGCTTCTGGAACAGCAACAACACCCAAATCCAACTATAAATGGAGCATCAGCAAGCAGATCTCACCCTCAGGGATGCAAGATACCTATTAAAAGAGTACCTACAAACCAAGTAACCAGAATACATAAATCTGTTAGCCAAGACTCTTGGCTTAGAGAGAAACCATCAAATAATCCAAAACAATAGAAGCGAAGTCTACTCCGAACAGCATAGCATACACTTTTCTCGGAAGAATGCATGATGGCAAATTGTTCATCTAGTTATCCTATATGCATACATATCACACAATATCACACATAAATACATACACATAAATATATATTACAGACATAAATACATACACATACATACATACACACATACACATATATATCAAAGAGTAAATATATCTCTCTGCAATGCCAAACTGCATTATGATCCATATTTAATCTAGAAATGGAGGTAAGCATTCGATACCAGCTCGCCAACAAGAACTCCCTCACCGATCTTTCATATAACAAAGCAAGTAACCTATTTGCATGCACTGCCGACGGTACGGACACCACGGTTCTCTTCACTGTCGATACTATCAGCCTCGAACTCACACACAAACTCACCAACTATTAGACCAAACCACCAGCATTATCCTGTTTGGTGTGGAGTAACAATGGCAAGTTCATTGCTTTAGGCAGACATAAGATAGAGATATGGAGGCTCGAGGACAATGTGAAGTTTGTGCCCCATCAAGTGTTCAGTGAGGGTTTCATTGAGATCCATAATATTGCGTGGTCTCCAGATGATGCTGAATATCTCTGTAATGGCATGGTCTCTAAGTAGCTGCCCCTGGTGCTCAACATCCGCAATATCCATACAAAGCAGTTAAGGCAGATACCAATGGAGGCGGTGATTGTGGCTGCGAACTTTGATCCATTCGGCAAGTATATTGTTGTGCTTCTGAAGAGCAATCGAGTCTAATTTTATAATAGCAAAAGCTTAGTAAAATGTAAGAGCATATCGATGGCCTACCACGAAGCCAATGATCTACCTACATTGAAGGAGCATAGGACTCTGGATTGGAGTCCGGATTACAGTTATATCGCAGTACCAAACCTTAACGACTCGAAGATACCATCTGCTATACTGTTTGATCGTAACAAGGACTTCAAGATTAAGGAAATACTGACTGGACATCAGACTCCGATCAGCTGCCTCAAATTCTCCCCAGAAGTCTATGAGTACAGCCCCAGGAAATAGACATGTTTCATTTTGGCAATGGGAGACACAAGCGGATGCCTATCTCTATGGAGGATCAGCAAGCTCTCCACTTCAACATGCCCCATCAACGAGCAGACCAGCTCCACCTACAATAAGCCCCTGAAGGTCATATCCTCCCCGCGCTAAGCATTCGAGTCGATTGAGAATATCATATGGAGTGAAAGTGGTGACATGATATTTTTGAATGTGCTGAAGAAGTATGTGGTGTGCATTTCCATACGCATTCACTATGAAAAGGAATCAGAGTTGCTGCTGAGCAGAGTTATCACAAGGCAGTAGAAGATAGGAATGATTCTCGGGATCTATGGGGTCACTGAGGATAGCCAGATTACTGGCAAGAAGTTGGAAATATTTGGGGTTGATGGCTTTTTAACAGAGTAACGGCCTGCTGGTGAGAGTTTGGCCGATGCGCGCCTTATGGTTGATGCGAATAATGAAAAGAAAGCCAACAGTGCAGTCAATACAGGGCCACCCCAAGCAACAAGTACTGTTGCATAAAGCCTAAATAACCAAAGCCAACTATTTGCCTAGAAATAGCCCATGATCCGAACAAAGCAATAAACAATAATAAAACTAGGCGAAAAGAAGAGAATAGTAGCATCAATGATGGTTCCTGAAAGCAGCCTAGAGCCCAAGGGAGTACCAAGCACCCTCGAAACCAATGGCAACAGTTTCATATACCGAGCACCACTGCCTATAATGAAACTGCCAACAATTTCCTGCAAACTAAAGAAAGTCTACTACTTAACTCAGAATGTTCAGTTATCTCTTTCTCTGCTCAACAACAGTCGAATCCTCACACTCACAAAGTACAGCAATGCCCAATGCGAATAACCAACAGAAACCTAATATCAATGCAGAAGAGTATTCAAGTCCGAAATCACATACTTATCAATAGTCGAGATATATCCACTCTCATCTTCCTCCCAGAAAGCATGCATGAGCAAGAATAAACATATTGTTGTGATTCACGAGCAGAAACTATATATGTTCGACTCAATGCTGCAGATAGAGGAATTGCCGATGTTTATAGGGGATGTCAGTATGATTGATATTAGCAAATGTGGGAGTATATACTACTTACTGACCAATGGCATTGTAAGGGGGTTTCATTACATTAAAAGATAGTTTATGGTGGAGACGTCAGTTGGCTATTTGTTGATCGGGGCTCAGCAGGGTGCTAAGATGTCACCCACCTGCAACAACAACAGCAATAACAACATAAATAGCAACAACAACAACATAAATAGCAATGAAAGCATAAAGATTATCGATAAAAATCCATTTGTGTAGTTTCTGATTGATGAGGAAGATGAGCGTAGTGTGACTCTGACGATAAAGTAGACGCATGAGAAGTTTGCCTATCGAGGAAGCACTCAAAGCTGGGTGAAGCTTGAGTTCGAAATGGGCATGTTCAAGGAAGGCCATAGTCTGAGGATACTGCAGGCCGATAAAGATAGGGCTGAACATTTCTATCAGGCATACCTCAAAGAGAAGGATTTTCACAATTTTGTGAAAGTTTATTCCGAGTAGTTGGTCACTTATTTTTAACTGCAGTGCTGCTATTATGGCAATCTCATCAAAGCCCAAACAAGCAACAACTATAACAACAACTTAAACAACAACTTAAACAACAACAACTTAAACAACTTAAACAACTTAAACAACAACTTAAACAACAATTATAACAACAACAAGTACAAGTATCGTGAGGCTCTCCTGCAACTCCTGATGCAACTGAAGAACCGCAACTCAGACTGCCTTCTGCGAGACAAAGTAAACGGACTCTTCATTGACAGCACGCACCCCAATTACATTGACAACTAAACAGATCGAAACGAGTTATGGGGGCAAGTGAAGAGAATTGGCGGGAGGGTTATCCAATAGTTTATACTACTGGAATCTTATGCGATGAGCTGACCAATAACTTCATACTCACCCATGATAATAGTAAATATCCGTAGCAAATGTATTTATTCCCATAACAAAATATAAATAAAACTATACTGTATCCCAAAGATCAAAGATCATCATTATCCTCAGGGTAGTCGATTTCGACGATGTCAGACATGGATGAGCTATTTTAGAAGCCCTTAGAGTTCGAGATTTAGTTTATTCTCAAGTGATCGCTATTTGCGAGTGTTCTTTATTTTTTAATCTCGGATTTTTTGGCATTCTTTCTCCTTTGATACAGGGAGTTTATTTATGAGTAATTCTGTATGGAGTTGCTTTTTGCTTTTGGTTTGTTGTTTCTGTTTGGGTTGCTACTGTTGCTGTTGAAGGTTTATTTTTGGGGGGAGTTTGAGGGTTAGTATCTTCTGCTTTATTTTATGTTGTTGCTTCTGTTGTTGTTGTTGTTCTGGTTACGGCTACTGTTCCTGTTATAATTACTATTACTGTTCTGGTTACTGTTCTGGCGAGTGTTACGGTTGGCACTTTCCATAAAATCATTGGTTTCCCTGGTACGATTAAGCACAGAATCAGCATTAATATTGTCAAGGCCATCCTCAGAGTCAATTGGAACTATATCACTCAGATTAGAACCCGCCTCCCATAGTTTGTTCTTCTTTGTTTGGATATTGGGGCTGTGCTCCTCCTGGTTGCGTGCTGCCCTCTTTTGGATATTTAGAAGCTCCTGAGCGTAAATGAGGGACTTGCCGATATTGCATGAGAACTTGGCATCATTGTTGAGAAGAGTATGAGGCAGTATATTGCCCTTTTGATCCTGAGCATTGTGCTTCTACAGGAACATCCCACAGATTTTGATGAACATCTCCATGACCCCCATAGCAGTCGAAATAATCGCGAAGTAAGTCGCCGCAATTCCCATCAGTATCATCGTGTCAATCTGACTATACTTCATGTTATATATCACAATCAGCATCTCGATGGTAATCACACATAGGATGTTTATTGTGCGTGTCACACTCTTGAGCTTTGATATAAACAGTCCTTATTTCACTAGGTAGATATTTATGAACAATTGTAGTATGTTCGCCAAGATTATTCCTGAAATCTGCACCAAACCTGGTAGGCTTGATATCAAGAACATTGCGAATAGGATCTTTCGGAAGAATGCGTATCCGTAGGCGAAATAAGCCATCCTGCAGAGTTTGCAGTCTTGGAACAAATCTTCGAGGAGTGCTTGAGTCGATTCGGTCAGCTATGGCTTCCTAACTTATGCCGAATAAAGCATAGCAAAGAACGGGAATAAGAGCACAATCATCGAAATGCCAAAAGTAAATGCAAGCACCCATTGCATATCAGTAGTGTAATAAATGTAGTTAATTTGCGCAAAGGCAAAGAAGAATACAGGAAGTATAAGTGACTCAAACATATCCGAGACTGTTAGTATCCAACGAAACTTGATCTTCGACGCAAGGTTTCGAGTAAAATCAAATGGCAGTATCCTCAGAATAAAAAAAACAATTAGGTTCATGACAAGTATGGTTAAAACTGAGAGGATGGTGCCTATTATATTCTTATAGAAGTTTGCGCCATTCTCATAGAATATTATTTGGGCTGGCCCTTTCGAATCGACTGCATCTGAGGAGAGATCTCTCAGGCTCTAAATAATGTTGAAAGGGATCAGTGTGAAGATATCTAAGAATCTGAAGGAGGAGAGTGCCTCGATGAACTACTTAAAGACAACAGGGAGGTCCAAGTTAAGGTATTTGTGGAACTCTATGAGCTGCTCTAATTCGAATAGGACTTTCAGGAAGCTCGACTGTCCTGTAGCTGCTGAAACCCCAATCAAAGTACTAATTACAACGAAAACCTCGCTCAGCTCATCCGGCATCATATCTTCCACAATGAAGAAGTTGCGAATCTACAAAGATTTCTCCTGCTCCATGAGATATTTTGTTGTAGTGCGTACCTCGAAGGGCACTTTGAAAAAGAAAGTAATGTCACATATCTACTCGCAGGCCTTCATTAAAGTCTTGTTCACTTTCGCAATGTAGGCCCCGTCACGATGCTCTGTCAGATTGTACTATATTTTGACTTCGTCGATATAGATTTATAGGTTGTCGGTAATCGGAGTGTCGAAAATGAGACTCCTTTGATTGAATGTTATGAGGAATTTAGTCTCGGTAGAGGCCCGAAGGAAAGTCGGCGTGAAATCCAGACAGTTATATGAACAAGGCAAACAAATCCCTTGCTCATCAGTTGTGTAGCCCTTATAGCAAATGCATTAGCCGTAATCTTGGCTATGATTATAAAAGACTAAGTATCTCCCCTTCGGGCAAGTCATGCAATAGTATTAATCAGTGTATTGAAGGTCTTCAGGGTCACTGGTACAGGTAAGACATTTCCAATGGCATGCAATACAGGTAATCGGCAGATGTTTAAATAGCACCAAATATGCAAATAGCTGTCCATTTTTGTGATCGATTGTGCACCCTTGTATTTAGTTGTTGAAGATAATAAGGTGTGTTCGGATTTGGGTGTAAATGATAGGGAAGTTCTTATATCCTATTTCTATGGCTCGTTTCTGTGTTGAGGGGTCTACATAGTCATAGTTCGCATATTTCTCGAGATTCTGAAGAGTGAATGTGGTATACTTGTTGAGACAGGATAAACCCATAAACATATGATCTTCATTTGGCTTAATATACCCCATATCATCGATGAGAATAACCCAAGTGGGACTACTACTCAGAAACTGGTCAAACACAATAAAAATATGAAACAGAACATATGACTTACTGACAATAACATACGAAATCGACAGACCATTCTCAAATGCTGAGGGATATGTCATCAGCAACAAGGTCCCATGCGTTGCATTCTGCGAAGATACTATGTACGTGATGGGCAGGGTTAAAGCAAATGGAATCATTTTGTATTCGGATTCAATGTTGTGTCGGTTCTTGTATGCAAATTCGAATGTTTGGTTTGTCAGGATATTGTTAAATATTCCCAGCTCGATGTCTATTTAGTAATCGGATATCATGATGCAGACACTTAGCATTTCGTTGTTTATGAGGCCATTCTGGATGATGAGGCCGACTCCTTTATCCACATTAAATGCAATCACCATTGTGGAGGTCTATATCGAGGTTAGCGCATGATTCAATCGTATTGACTACGCAGATGGAACACTGATTTACTAAATTGCTAAATTATCATGAGATTTGTACAATAAGTGAAAGTAGGGGTCTGCAGAAATGTGTTCATGTAGGTTATTGTTAATTGCCCATTGATGCTGATTCTCGTGAGTTTTACTCTTTCTATTGTAAATGTTGGATGTACTGATTTCGAGGTTATTGGAATTTGCGATAGCGAATAAAAAGGGGAGCAAGAGTATTGCTATCATTGGCATCATTTCGATGTGAAACAGCCGGGAGTATATATTATATTAATAATGTCAATCAAAGATAATTAAATTAAATAGGAAATAATGGGGAAGTGGGTCATAATGGTTATAATGGATATTGAGTATTTGAGAGTATTCGAGAGCATTTGAGAGTATTTGAGAGCATTTGAGAGCATTCAAGAGCAAATTAGTTTCGATTGCCATCATGTTTTTAGCCTTATGAGAGGTTTGATTTGGTCAATTTTTTGAGTGAATAAGTGAGCTTTATTCTTTATTGTTTATTATTTAGTTTATCGTTTCGTATATTGCTGTTTGCACACTTGCTTTTATTTCTTTATTCCTTTAACCCAACATCCTCTATTCCTTTAACCCAACATTCTTTATCCCACTTAAAATCCATCAAACAAATATCGTCAAAATCCACAGTCCAAATAGCCACAACAAATAAAACAATATAATCTTGAAATCCCGATACAAAACAATATCAGACATTTTATTATGTTTAATTAAACTTCCCAAACTAAATGCAACAAAAATAGAACACTTATCTCTCAACAGCTCGATCCTCCTACAGGAGTATATAGTAAGAACTTCGCAGTATCACAATGTCATTGGCTTAGCATCCGACATACATTAACTACATCAATAAATCGAAATGTGAACTCCATCTTAAGAGATATCATCCAGCCTTACAGACATGCCAATAAGCAGTTAAAGGCTGGCCTTAAAAATAGGATGGCTATAACATTATGGGCAAGATCCTTTCGATTCTGGGCAATTACCCCGAAGCATAAATCAACCATAAAAAGGCAATCACAGTTAACGACAAATTCTCGCAAGCCTACTACGAGTACGGTTTCACCAGTTACAGACAAAAAAACTATGTCTTTGGGTTGACTCTGTTCGAAAAGGGAATTGCGAGATAAAAACAAAACAATTCGGTTGCCTACATCGGGAGAGCGCAGGGGCTAATTGAGTTAGGCAAAACAGAAGAAGCTCGGCACAACATGCAATACGCGCGGAATGCATTACAAGAATTACAAAGCATCGCTTACTTAACAGACTCTGAGAAATAGATTACGAAACTCGGTGTGTTGAGGTACTACTAGATTGAGGAACACCTCGTCAAAGCTGTTGCATCTTCAAGACTCTCCCAGAAAGCTAAAGTTCTCAAGTAAAAAGAGATGATCAATAAGGTATCATTAGCTATCCATTTGGACAATATCTCCATTTTATAAACAACCTCTGCTTCTATGATGTCCGAAATTGAATCATCTGAAAATTTGAAGAATGACATAATTTATGAGAAATAGTAGAAGAATACGAGTTGCACGTGCGAGAATGTGTGTAGGATGTTCTGATTTGTTTGTACTTTGTTTAATTTCTGTTTGTTATATATATATGTGCATTCGGGATATATGCTAAGAGTGAAGGTATTGATGTATTGAGATTTCTCAGGCTTTTGTGATGACCCTAAGCATTATGGTGAAATATAAGAAACCAAAAAACACTAAACTCAACAAAAGAATACAATTAGACTTCCTCCAAAATCAATAAGTATCCAAAGTATTATTACAATCCTCCTTATCATCTAAGGCATCGATAAACCAAAAGACATAATCACATTCTGACTACTCAACATATTGCCCCAGTATGATATATTAAGTTTTATAATAACTATCGGATAATGCAAAATAATGCATGCATCAATAAAAGGAAACAATTGCCTGAGTCTTCATTGTTTTAAATGAATGAAAACAGAATGATGAACATTAACAGTAGCGGATATTCAGGTAAGTTTAATCAGTTCAAAATGGAATTGTACTTTACGGATGCTGCTCATATCAATGCCAACGATGGCTCAAATTAATAAATATTTTGGAGCCAATAAACAAAGACCAACATCACAAACCTATTCAACGACTTATTTCCTTATTACCGCATACGCTCATATATATCTCTAATAATCCTGATTCAACTCACTTTGTATTTTTTCATTCCAAACAGATTTCAGATAATTCGACCATATTTCCGATTCAATTTATAGTTGTAAACAATTTCTGCTTGGATATTCTGCCCATTTGTCTCTAAGTCCCTACTCTAAGCAATCGGCAACATGGTGTTTATGATGAGTGTTGGTTCAGAGTTATAACAGAAGGTCTACGTTCATCAGAAAATAGCGAAGAAATTCCATTACTTTAAGGTATCAAACAACAATCACACTCTCAACACTTTGGTGACCCTGCAACATAAATATTTCCTACTTTATTATATTCTGGTGTGTGCCATCAGCAACCTACTATCGGTTTTGATTCTACTCCCCTCGAACAACTCGATCTACTCCAGTAACTCATCCAGTAACAATTGTAGATCTACCCAGTTACAGCTTATATGCCTACCTACAATGTCTAGATTATGAGATAAATCGGAAGCTGTCGTCAGAAGTTGAGGCTGGCAATCAATCCGAAATGCAGATTGACTTTGAAATGGACAAATAAGAGTTTGAGCAGTAGTTTGCGCTGTTTCGTATCTATAAGGTCTTTATTGTGAGCTATTTGGTCTTCCTGGGGCAATTTGGCAGTTAGTTCCACCATTTCTATTGTTATTTGGTGGGGTTAATCATACTGGCTGGCCTGATGGGCGGCCGACAATGCATGTCCAACATCTGAACTACTTCTCCATTGGATATGATCACAATTGTAACGCTCATAACTTTCATGCAAATATTTAAACTATATATAGTATCTACATAGCATAGCTTCATTATTAATATTATAGCAATTGAATGACAAATTTATATCCTTTGCTCTTGCTATTTTGCAGCATCAGCATCTGCTTAACCTTCGACCTGTACTTACAGACCCCTCTGAAGCCAACCCAAAACTAAACAATCCCACGACAAATATTCCTAAACTCATAATTGCAAACATAATTCAACGATCACGAATATTAAAAAGGGCTGACATGCACAAACGGATTGTTTACCATTGTCTAATTTAATATCAGCAACACATAACTCAAAGATCAATCGTTGGTTTTTAAGTATGATGGAATATTGCTTAAGGAAGAGGATATTTATTTAGATGGGGTTCCTAATACTCCTAATCCTTCTCCCTATTTGGTTAGGGTTGATGAAGACAATTTGTAGTTTGTGATTGCCGGAGGGTGTCTAACCCAAAAGTAAACTAATGCTTCTAACTACTATAATAAGCTGATTGTTATAATCAGTGTCAATTAACTTAGTCCCTTTCGATTCTCATTGCTCTATAATTGCGATTACAACGGCAGACACAAGAAATTCTAATACGGGTACCTTATCATAACATTACTGAATGCCAGCATAATCATCGGAGTGGCCCTACATTCAAGAATCTGGTCCCTGAGATACAATAACCGACCAATCTGCATCTAACTTAAATGGCACAGATTCCTAATAGCAATGTTAGCAATTGTATTAATGGGTGTTGCAATATACATGTATGCTGGCAACTAATTCAAGAATGCAAACATAGTTCTGACTTACTTAGGTTTGGCCTTTGGGTGGTGTTTCACAGCAGTTTGTGCTGATTAGATCTTCTTTCTCTTCAATGCGTGCAAGAAGTAGCTGAAATTAAGCGAGAAATTGTCGATAAGGGTGTGCGATGTTTTGTGTGTGATTACTGCGACTGTCTTAACGCTGATCACTGCCTTCTTTTAGAATTGGGTATTCTTTAATGTGATATCAGTGTGTATATGCGTAGGGTCGATAAAACTGTTCCAGTTCAGTTCCATGAGACAGGCACTTATCTCCATGGTCATCAGCACTTTTGTAGTAACAATTCTGGCCTCAATCATGCACTATACTCTGGACCGGTCCTACAACGAATATGCAAGTGAGCTAGCTTCACCATTCTTCCTCGCCATCCCTGACTTAATTGATAACCTATTCAAGAAATGCTCATGGCTACCAGTAATCGACATCATTGTGCCAGGAGTGTACTTATCGTATTTACGGGGGTATGATGAGAACTATGTGACGGGATGGGGAGGAGTCTATACAGTTGTTGGGAATGTTTCCTTCCTGATTGGCACCATGATTTGGATACCAATTGAAGGCACTTATGGTTACTCTGTGCCTTTCAGTTTGGTGACTTACCCGTGTATGATGTTCGGGGTCTTTCTGATTTCGTACAAGCGTAATTAGTTTTCCACACTTTGGACCGGCAGATTTAATGGGCCGCACAATTAGTTCTCGGAGAGGCTTGTCTACATCAATGAGAATCGCACAACTTTTGGCAGCATGATTAGCCCAGACATGCTCGACGGAGCCAAAATCAGAGACTCCTCCTAAATCGACTGATAATTAATCAATAGATAAGTAATAGATAAGTAATAGATAAGTAATAGATAAGTAATAGATAAGTAATATACTAAGCATCAGCTGTAACTATTATACATATGCATATATATATCACGTATACATAACATATGCACACATACTACAGATATCAATTGAATAGCTATACTGCTTGTCTCATTGTCCATTGCGCCCATGTTTCAACTCGACACAACAGTTCTAGCTGTTATCCAACTGAAGCATCAAGCTCCCCTATTTCATCCAGATACCCCAAATCGATCCGACCAACTTCATAGAGTCCGATTTCAAAATTCTAAGTTAGTCCAGTTGCATTCTTAATTTAGGCGATCTTATGATGCAAGCTGGCTTATTCGAGCAAATTAATCATTAGTATGGGCTGTGATGTCTACGGGCGAATAAGGGGAAGATAATCTCGAATTTTGGGGATGTTGGTTTTATTTAAAATTAGGCCACATTTTCTTTATTCACAAATATGAAGGAATTGGCAAACTGACATCTATTGGATAATGAAGCTGCCAAGGAACTATTGGTACTTCGCAAACGATTTCTTTGAACTGTCCTTAAATGTAAATTAATAGGTCTTTGAGATGCTTTGCTCCACGAATTTGTGCAGAGTTAAATTGCGTTAGAGGGACTATTGTTCAACGAAATAGAAAGTGTAATATTTTGCATATTTTTTATTAATGGCCTTTACTCTTGGGCTTGTTCGGAGTTTTGCGCTCATGACGATGGGTATTTTGCCGTTTTAGTACTATTGCTGCAGCACTTCAGAGGAAGGTAGCTTTATGCTGAGTTCGGGCTGTATTGATTATAGGTGGGTTTCTATGCATTGACGGATTGTAAACAATGGCCTTTCGAAGTCCATCCTGCATATTTCTGTGTACCCGTTATCGTAAATATACAATCCTGGGAATAATTGAAACCGATAAGGGATATATGAGAGCATCTCCGACTGATGCCATGAATCGATTCTGCCGAAACTAACAATATCCGAGTATTATCGCATTGCTTCATCCCAAAACTGCGCAAAGTATCTCGAATAGTCGTTAGTTGAGTCATAGACTTGCACCAGCCAAAGAGTGCTCCCTTGTTAGATTAAATAATTGAAGTTTTTAGGGGTCAAAGTGACAGAGGTAGATTTGATCTCACTGATCACTCCACTATTTCGATTATAGTTCTGTCTCTTCTCGGGATTCCCAATGATCTCCCAAGCTTACATTATTTGGTCGAACTTTTATTTGCAATCTTCACAGTTTTGGTTACGATCTGGATGGTATTTCAATACTAAATCCTTATACTTTTGTTTAATTTATTTTTCATCTGCTCCAGGATCCACTTCGAGAACTGAATAGTAGTCCACATAGGCATTCCGGAATTTGGAGAGCTTTTCGTATATCTAAGAGTTATACTGGAGGATTATCATGATGAATAGGAAGATAAAGAGTGTGATGGGGATTGTCCATGAATTTTGGGCTTTGGCTATTTTTTTGTACTATTACTCTATGTTCTTCTTATTTTCGAGTTCTTTCGTTCTTTGTTCGAGTTATCTTTATTTATTGATGTCGGTTTATTTCTTCCTTTCTTTTCTCTTCTCGTTTTTTATTTTGTTTTTGGCCTATTGATCAATTTTGGCTTTTTCTTTCATTTACTTTAAATTCTGCAGTTCTTCGACTGTGAAATCTGCATACTTATCCCTATGTTGAACAGGCTGTTCAACTTTGTAGAGAACTTGTTCATTGGTGAAATCGTAATCGAAGATTTCTTTGGATTGTTTTGTGTAGAGCATTTCAGCATCTGCTTATTAGTCATTATTGCCTTTATTATTTTCGAGAACAGTCGCCCATTTCGACCCGAATTTCTCATCTTCTTCGATTTCTGATTATTTATTTCGTTTCTTATTAGCCTTCTTCGGACCCATTTGCAAATGTTGTTATGAATGAGTATTACCAACTATTATAAATACGTGTCAATATAATAAATAATTGATATTCTCGAATATATTGATCTGATTGGTATGATGAATTCTCTATCTTCTGGTCTTTTGGGATAATTATTATTATTATTTTCTACAACAACATTTCGATATTCTAACTATCCTTTTTGTTGGAACGAGATATTTCAAGAATGATTGTAGAAGTAATATATATATTTCTTGCTTTATTTTTGTGCATAAATGATGGTTATTGTGATAAAAATGTGATCACTCATCAACTATAAAGTTGTTGAATTGAGTTCAAAAGAGAGGATCTTAAACTATCTGAACTGTCTGAAACAAGTTTCTTTATTTAATATTAAATTAATACAAAATGGTATTATCACCACAAAGTAGAATACTCCACAAAGCAGAACAACAAAATAAATAACCTTGCAATGAATATAATCCAATGATATCACAAATGAAACGAACAGATTAATCAAACTACTTAATTTAATAACACAAAATAAGTATAAACACAAATATAATAATGTTTCAACCCAAATTGGTTCACAATTAGAGGGATAATGCCTGAAACATAAGAAATATACTAACAGTATTAATTGCTGCAATTAACTTCAAAAAATTATCAGAACTACAATTGGAAATCGTCGATGAAATTGGCTGTGTGAACTATTATTATGCCTCTCGTTCTCTTGTTGAAAACTTCCCTCTCTTTTTGGAGCTAGCCTGCGAGACTGACCGAATCATCTTCTTAGTTGTCCTCGATGCCATCCATCATGTTCTCTCGGTGGGCCAGGCAATTTTCAAGACTATGGTTGTCCATGAGGATGCTCTTCGATATGAGTCCGATGAAAGGGGAATAATTTTATTTTTCGAAGCAATGGGATGACTTCACGAGGATGGATGTAGTGCTCTGGAGAGGCCTCTCCTCTTTTTGAGCTGTGGGTTTTTAATGGATCATGGATTATTTTTCTGATTTTTCCTCCGGGGTGGGCTTTTGAGGTGTATCATTTTAATCTTGCTTGAGCTTCCTACGGACCTGAGGGAGCAATTATCTACAATATGATAAGAGTTACTCTTTATCTTTTTGAAAGTAGGGGTGGCTGAATATATTCTTGGTCGGCTCCTTCCGAGACTTGTGGAACCCGTACATGTTGAGCTGTCTGATGAAGCTGTTGATGTTCTTGTGTCGGAAATATCTAGGGAGGATGCTTTCTTCAAATTGGTCAATATCTTTGATTGTAAATTCTTTTCCATTTCCCGACCATTGGATAATTTTGAAATGTTCATTGTTCTAAGCTACTTTTATGTCTTACGCTTATGATTTCGAAGGCCTTTTGCACGAAATTCGCGACTCCAGACTCTGTATTTTCAGTTCTCATTAATTTATAATTATATCGTTTCTAAAAAGTTCTTTTTTTTTAAAGTGTCCCAGATTGTTCTCGAAACTAGGAGGCCGCTCAGCTATCAAAGAACCCTAGTGGTACGCGAATAGAGACATAAACTTCTTGACTAGCAATTTGGAACAGCTTCAGACCAAATAATCTCACAACAACAGCTATATATAAAACTGATATAATTAGTGGGCAGTGGCCGAATTGCATGAAAAGGATGAATGAAATTAAAGTAAGAGTTAGTATCGATTAGTTGCAATGGCCATCATAAAAATATAAAAGATTTATGCATTTATGGATAAGGTGTGGCAGCATGTGTAACGGTTGTTTATATAGTGTATGTGTGTTATAATCTAATCGTATGTGCTAAAAGTGTATGTGATAATTGTATGTGTTATAATTGTATGTGTATATATGCGTGTATATATTGGATTTAATGGTTTATTAATTAAATATATATTATAATATTTGGAATAGTTAATCGCCAATGGTATATATGTGACTAAGTCAGCCTAAAGAAATCACAGAGTTCAAGAAGTTCTTAGAAATCGCCAAGGGAAACAAGAATGTCAAGGACCCCAAATCCAAGGCCCCTAAAAAAAGTAAGATTGTCGTTTATTCAGCTGTCATGATCAAGAAGAATAAGAAAAATACCAAGTTCAAAGTCAGAAGAGGAAAGTATTTGTACACCTTCAAGACTGAGAAGCCTGACCTCGCGAAGAGACTTACCGACGGACTCGAGAGCAATCTTTTCGATAAGATCGAAATCAAAAAGAGAGTTGTTAAGAAAGCCAAGAAATGATTTGTGACTCCTTATTTAAACAGATCATTAATTTTAATGTTGAGTATTCTCAATGTCCATAGTATCCAGAGTATCCATAACTTGTGGCCGAAGATCTAGTCTGCTAGAGGACCGATTTAAATAGCTCAGGGTTGGCACCAATATAAAATAATCACACATTTCCAGTGTCGAGCATCCGATCGTAACTGATACTAGTTGGTATTGAAACATGTTCTTAACTTATTCAAATTGATCCAGTATGTATATTTGTTTAGAGTCGTTAATTTGTATTGTATTTATGCATGCATGTAGGTAGGTAGGTTATAAGCGTTGTAACTTGTGTTAGTTGTGATTGATGCATTAGAAATATGATATGCTTTGGATAGTTTATGCAAATGATGATTCTTTAATTTCATGGAATAAAGTGTATATATGCTCCTTGATAATTAATAATTTGGCTATGAGGGTGCTAAGGTATGTGTCTATTAACACTAGGCTCTACACTCTTTCGCCAATCTATCTATCGAAATAAAAACAAAAGCAGTCCTTATAAAATTTGTTGATTCGATCAGTCTATGCACTTTGTCTTGTTCTATCTCTATCCTATCTCTATCTCATCAGACACTCCTAAATATTAAGCAACATTATTATAAGATAAGGGGGTTGGGGTTGGGGTTGGGTTGGGTTGGGGTTGGGGTTGGGGTTGGGGTTGGGGTTGGGA
>NW_028282039.1:0-11758 GCF_059751285.1 Brachycentrus maculatus
TTGATCGCGTAAAGCTATCCAATATATGATATGCGGACGACACAAAACATTTGGCCAAAAACCCAAAAATGATGGTAGATCTCCTTAAACGAGTAGAGATTGAGAGCAAGGCACTAGGTCTGGAGATTAACCAGAGCAAAACCAAGATCATGATCATAGATCGATCTAAGAAGTTTACTGATCTCGGAAACTCACTCAAAGGTTAAAGATAAATGAGGTTCAGTTCAGTCAAATTAGCGATGAATGAACTTGCGAAGGAAAAATCAGTCGTATAGCCATCGCCAAAATCTAAACTAGATAAAATCTGGTAAGACCGGGGTGTGAGTAACAACATCAAGATAAAGCTTGTCAGAAGCTTGATCCACTCCATTTTTCTCTGAGCTGCGGAAACATGGACCATAAAAGCAGTAGAAAAGAGAAAAATTGACGCTCTTGAAACGTGGTATTGGAGGCGCATGCTCCGGATTCTTTGGACAGCTAGACGCACACGAGTCTATTCGCCAGGAACTACACTTGGATGGATTGACTTTGGCCAATGTCTATAGACGACGGATTCTTCAGTTCTTTGGACACGTTGCACGTGGCAATGAGGATAGCCTGGAACGGTTGTGATCGGTAGCCTGGAGAGGAAGAGAACGAGAGAAAGATTCCCTACACGATGGACCGATCATGTTAAGGCAGCAGCAAGCGCTTGGGAGTTTGGGGCGCTACGCGCAGCGGAGTCAAGGGATAACTGGAAAAAAGTCGTTGCTTCCACAACCCTCAGTAATGTGCAATAATACGAAGAAGAAGAAAGATAAAATAGATCTTCTCATGCCACTCCTATCGGAGGTCTCCACGCGATCCGATATTCTAAACTGTCCAAGATTTTGAGCTATGATGTTCGTTTACGCCCCGTCTGCCCTATTCCTTTCCCTGTAGTAAAAGTTCCCCCCCAGATTTTAAAAATATCTTTTTTTTTTAAATCTGGGGGGATATTTATTGTTTTAACTGCATAGTGTATTTGTCTAAACATGTCAATGATGGGTAGAATTGGTGAATGTTACACGTGTGTAAAGTGATCACTTAAACCAGCCTGTGACGGTCGTTAGCCCCGTAAATGCCCAGACTTCTATAGTCTTCTTCATTTTTGATGAGATGTCAAAAAATAATATGAAAATACCTCATGTAATTGGACATAATCCAGTATTTCGACACACTTAAAATGATGTAAGTATTTAATTCATTGATAATTATTAATGAAGCAACTACTTAATATTAAGTATTTATGAAAATGTATGAAAATAAGGAAGGCAAAGAAGATGAAAAAGAAGGAAATAAATAAGAAACAGCTCCTACCCCCTTTTCAACCTTCAACGTCCCACGGACCTAACTCTTAAATTTATAATTAGCTTCACATACGATGATTAAAGAAAACACTTCGTTTTTTACCACTTGAGTTTTATTATAGACTACATGTTTCAGAAGTTAAACTTCCATCATTCAGGTCTGTATAAAAACTTAAATATAGAATATAAAAATGTTCTATAAATAAGGTTCAATAACTAAAAATATTTCGAAAATCTTACCTGCATATTATACAAATAATAATTTATATAAAATCCTCGATAACTCAAAATCTAAAATTGATTTATTACAAAAAAGTGGTGTTTATGAAATTTCGTGTGGAGATTGTGATAAAAAATATATCGGCCAAACTGCGAGAATTTTAAAGATTAGAATTAAAGAACATCATAGCGGTCTTGTTAGTAATTATTTTTTGGAATTTGCAAATCACATAATAGGTACTAATCACTCATTTCACTCTCATAAATTAAAATTATTATACCTTAATCCATATAAAGGCCAAATTATCAATTATTTTGAAAATTTAGAAATCCAAATAAACCTGAATTCTAATAATAATTTTTTAAATAATATATTGTTTCAAAATTCTTCACCATTGCTTTCCATTTTTCCTTTGTTTTCAAACTCCGTCCCTTGACTAACCCCTTCCCCTTACTTTCACCTCTCCTTATTTATAGAACAATTTCATATTTTATATTTTAGTTATTATACAGACCTGAATGATGGAAGTTTAACTTCTGAAACATGTAGTCTATAATAAAACTCAAGTGGTAAAAAACGAAGTGTTTTCTTTAATCATTGTAACATGTCTTACCACAAAGTTAATGTCGAAACAATAAATAATATATAATTAGCGTCACATACGATGTTTGACAATGATGCGGAATGCATCTTAATACGTGTCAGAATAGATTTCAAGAAAAATTGGTGTTCACTAAAACTTAAATTAAAAATGTATACGTATTTTCTTAAGGTTTTGAGTTTTATCATGGGGTATATTTACCTGTTCTGAAATATATGGTTTCTTGTAATTGATGTCTTATGACACGTTCACACTTCAAAAAGACCCAGGATAGAATAATTATAAAATACATTACAATTTGAGGATTAAAAGTTTTTTGTTGGAGACAAATCTTATAATATAAAAAAATGACGTAATGAATACATTTGTTTGCATAATATACTAATAATATATGAATATATTTGAATGCAAAACATACTAATTTACACATATTTAGAAGTATCTTTACATAACAATTACGGTATATTTTTGTAAGATTTATTTAAGAAAACTACAATATTGAACGTTTCAAAATTTTGTCTTCAACCACATTTATTTTTAGAACTTTTCTCCAACCGGTTTTGACAAGCGCCTGGTCATCTTCAAATATGGATTTGCACTTAACTTAGAACTGTGAAATATTAATAAATAAAGTTAGTTTTATTTCATAAAATGTACCACAAAGTATCCGCAAACAACATTTAAATTATGCAATACTGAAATTTAGATTCGGTGTATAACAAATCTTTTGGGTTTACAGTTATCGGTGAAAAGTTGTGATGAAAAAACATAACAGTGTTTCCACTTTTGGAAAGTTTAAATTTTTTTTTTGTGATGTCCTTCAACTCTTTTCCATCGTTTGCTTTGATCCACGTCTTGTGTTTTTTTTAGTTCGGGGAACAAAAAGTCTTAACTCTAGAACACTACCCTCAACTTTATAGGCATGAATACTACCGTGGGGTACCTGAGTACCCCGTAGATATTTATGAGTTAGAAATAAAACTATAAATTTATCAATTAATTTCTTGTATTTACTTAAATGTACTATTACTTAGGCATACAAATAAAACAAATTGAAATAATTTTAAAAATTTTTGTTTGCAAAGATTGCATATTTTTATTTGATGGGTGCACAAATATGACGACGACAAGAGGAGCACGCGGTCCTCGATTTCCTATCTTTTATATGCGGACAGAAGCAGCAGCGACCGGGTTTGGTATCTCGAGGGACTGGTTCAGCGATGTCCATTTAATTTTTTAGAATACCATGTATAGATTCCCTTATATCCCGGGGCAAACATGGCCATTGTAATTTTTCTTGCATATACGGTGTTATAAGAGATTTTGTCATTTCCTTAAAAAATTAAAAAATTAAAAAATCCAGGAGTTTACTCCTACTGTATTTAAGAGGGTATAGAGCATACACAAAGGCTATCTTCTCGTTTTTCTAGACGTAGAATACTTTTTACTCATCTGGTCAAAAACATCAACCCACATTTTATTTTATTATAAAATGCTATAATTTCTGGCAGTAGTACTTTATTTTCTTCATCGATACGATACCACGAATGTCATCTTCATCGCCACTATCAGCGTATTTGCAAGCAACAAGAGTGGAGTAGTGATTTTGAGAATTAACACCAGGCTCTTCTAAAAAGCGAAAATCTTTAATGAGGTCATCCAGTTCATCATCTGAAGCACCTCTAGTATTCAACTCCTCATTATCCAAATCTTCTAAAAACACTGCTTTTTTCACCATCAGTTCTAAGACGTCGATTTGATCTATGAGACAAATGACTAACAAAAACGTAGATTACTTGTCATGGAAAATAACAAACTTATAAACATATGTAAAATAGAATAATAAAAACACGATTTTAAGTGATAATAAAACATAAAACCTATACCTAAAAAAATAGTTAAATATTTATTTCAAGAATAATATTTAATAAAACTTACCAATAAATGACAAAGTTCAGCCGCCTTAGAATTTGAAAAAACTTTGACAACTACTACCGTGGGGTTCTAGAGTACCCCGGAACACCCGCCCACACGTCTGTACCTGTGCGACACTAGCGTGCGATAGACAGTTCGTCGCAGTAACTAATAATTAGAGATTAGCTTTAATGGCGCAAATCACTCGATCACTGTTCTTCCCCACCTACTCCACTCATCTGATCTCATTCCTTCTGACTTATTCTGGTTCTCCGAAAGCAAAAGACCCTTATAAGAAAGAAGATTTAAGACGATTATTGAGATTAACGAGAATGCGACGAAGGAGCTGAAGAACATCTACAAGGAAGGGTTTCAGGAGTGTTTCCAAATGTGGAAATACCGTTGGGATAGTGTGATTGTTTATCATTGGTTGAATGGAGTATATATATTATTTCGAGAAATAAAAATACTTTGTGTTCTGATCCACTCACATTTTTATTAACCCACTAGTTTCGGCAACAACCTGTTGCCCTCTTCAGGGTTACATTTATTACTTAGTAACAAAGTATTTTTGTTTCTCGAAATAATATATATCAATATGATCCACAAAGTTAATGCTTTCAATATTCAAAACATGAATGGAATATGTTACTTGTGTATATTTGGATTATCACAGATCGTTAACCCGTTATTTTCCTAGGCTTTTATTTTTTCATCTACTATATCTTTATCCATGTATTATATTTTGCCTTGTCACGATTAATTGTTCAAGTGTTTAAAAGGTAAGAGAAGTTAATTTTTTGGCCAGAAAAAATACATAAATCTGATGAATAAAATTTGAGTATCTGTGTGAATTTGGCTTCGAAAATTGTACAAAAAAAACTGCTGAAATGACAAAACTTTAAAGAGATTAGTTTTGTTCTTTTTGGCTTTTCCTTAAACTTAACATTTGTCATTAATTTCTTTTAGAATACATTACTTACTCGCGTAATCGCGAAATTCGAACAAAGTTCACATTTCGTTTTATTCAATATTTCCCTAGCGCGCATAGAAACCTCTATAGTAAATGGAGAAACAATTAATAAATGAAGAAAATTACCAAAGTGAATGGTGCACTAAAATCAGTTATAGCAAATAAAAACCTATCAGCGGAAGCTAAACTGGCAGTGCACAACGGAGTCCTGGTTCCAACTCTAATGTACGGAAGTGAAACATGGAGTTGGCAAAAGAAGGATGAAAGTAGACTGAATGCAGTCGAAATGCGATCTCTCAGAAGAATGTGCGACAAAACGATGTATGATAGATGTGCGAATAGTGAAATAAAGAAGGAATGCAAAGCTGAGATAAGCATTATCGATAAAATTAAGAAAGGTGTGTTGAGATGGTTTGGACATGTAGAACGAATGAGTGAGGAAAGAAGGGTAAAACAAATTTACGAGGCGAATGTTAGTGGGAAAAGAAGCAGAGGAAGACCGAGAAAAACATGGCACGATCAGGTATGCCAAATACTTGAAAGTGGACAGGTTAGGAGTCGTAACAATCGGCGGGTATGTATGAGGAGATGCATGAACGTGGAAGAGGCGAAGAATGTTTGCAAGGACAGAGTGGTGTGGCGCTTTATTCTCTCTGCCTACCCCTGCGGGGAAGCGGCGTGATGGTTAGTTAGTTAGATAAAATTACCTAATTGCGACTCTTGAAAATATATTGGGTCAAAAATACATAAGTGGGTTTACAGCAGATGCATTGCATATAATTATTGTGGGCTGGATGCAGTCTGATCCGTGAAGGGGTCCTTTGTGACCCAAAAATGCTGGCCAAGCTTAAAGAAAAAGTATGCCAAACAATTTTCAGACTCGCATTCCTCTATGGATCCGAATGCTGGACGATGTATAACACATTCTCTAGGCAACTAGGAACTGCTGAAATACTAATGCTTAGACGGTCAGCTGGAGTATCCCTTCGAGACAAAATAAAGAGTTCAGGCGTTCGTGGAAGCCTGGGTGTAACGGGCATCAATAGTATGGCAGAGGAAAGGCAATTGAGATGGTATGGATACATAGGACGCAGAGAACCCGAAAATATTATAAATTAGGCGATTTCCATGGTTCTTCTTCGAAAGACATCTGGAGGAAGACCAAGAACTTCATGGATGCTACAGAAAGATAACATGATTCGAAGGCATGTCCTAGGTGACATTGTATTTGATAGACGGACCTACAACCTGATGACAAGGAGACCTGACCAGTCTAAAAAGACGTAAGTTGAGATGGAGCAAGGAAGAAAAAAAGGTGCATTTTTGGTCTTAGGTGGTAGTAAAAAAACTGCAATATTTAAAAAAATTATTGATATTTATTAATGCTTTATGATAAATACTCGTACGGTGAAAATTCAGTATCTGATATGAATTCTCGTATGATAAAAAAAAATAAAACACCTGTTATAATCAAATTGTTAAATAAGAAGGATCATAAATTATCTAGGATAAATTAATTTAACGCTCGCCTAAGTCATAAATGTTTTTTTTTCAAACCCTTATCGGCACCGGCACCCCAATGGTGCATAGGGCACTGCATTAAATAAACACAGTGTTGTCTTGATCGTTAACACACGAAGGAAAGGTGATCAGCCCTCCGCTTCAGGTACCAGTCCAGGGTAATATTAAATGAATATTAGAGTGAAAAAATCACTTATATTTTTTGACCCCCCTGGGAATCGAACCCGGGACCTCCAGATCGGTAGCCGAGCGTGCTGACCATTACACTACGGAGGAGGAAAATGTTACCTAATTAATAAATGAGAACGGAAATTAGTCGTCGCCGATAATAGTGTCTGACCAAGAACGCGCGGGTAGGGTGCCCTCTTCTCCCAGGCCATACAACCATGATCCTTTCGTCCTGAGGAAGAATAATCCGCGTGCCTCGGGAGATGTCCCATATCCCATATACTCCCGTTCATTGTAGATGCAGTCTCCTTTCTGGAAGGTCTCCCAGTCGGGACACTTCACAGCCATGAAATTCTCTGGGTATAATAAAGATTCGTAGAAATAGACGTAGCTCATGCGATGATCGAAAATAATACCATGTCCCTGAGTGTTCCCTCCATTTGGAAAGAAGTCCACGTGTCCTTAAAAAAACGAGAAAAATAGAAAATAAAAAAATGAAATTATTATTTTTTGACATCTCATCAAAGATGAAGAAGAATATAGAAGTCTGGGCATTTACGAGGCTGACGACCATCATAGGCTGGTTTGAGTGATCACTTTACACACGTGTAACATTCACCAATTCTACCCATTATTGACAACCACACTACTCAAATTCTTGGAGGTTCTATATATATATATGAACCAATTTAGAAACCTTCTTCTTGAATCACTAGAACTTCACTAGAGACTTCTATTGGTGAGATGTAAAGAAGCTTTTTACTAAGCAGAAATTCTTATATTGGTATGTGACGTCCGAATCCTGGATTACAATCACACACATCGCTCACTCCTTTCAAGAACGTCATAAATCAAAAAACTTGATTTTTCAGGAGAACGTTTTTAAAGTTTAAAAATATAATACAAAGTATTAAAAATACATACTAAGCCACTTATTGAACTTTTGACTGTACAATAGATCTTTTTAAATAAAACCTGAAGGTGTTTTCTCCATTTGAAAAATATTTAGTATATTTAAAAAAAATAATTAAACAGTACCTTTTCTTCAAAATGCAAAAACAACACTTTTTGCCCTGTAGCGGGTAAATATTTAGTTTAAAATATGCCTCTTTTGCTGGGATATAGTACATTTTCTGGGCATTCCGAAAACATGCACAACTGAAAATTGTCGAATTTTGATTTATGACGTTCTTGAAAGGAGTGAGCGACATGAGAAACGCCAGAAAACACCATTTTCATTTTTATTATTTAAGCTTATAATTTGACCAGATAATAAATGTTGTAAACAATGAAATTAAGTACATTTAAATTATTCTAATCTCCTGATCCCAAAACCACAGCATCTTTATCGTATTAAAAACTGGATTATTCTCCCTACGAATGATGTATCAATTATAGAGATAACAACAGCTTGAGTGTATCCTAAAACTTGTTTAGAAAAATCTGGATTATCTCCAATTTTAAGAGTTATTTATATTTTTTTGACATCCCAACATAGACGAACAAGAATATAGAAGTCTTCTTTATGTATGTTGAGGTGTCAAAAAATAACTCCTATAATCGGAGATAATCCAGTTTTGAAAACGTGTACAATTTGGACACAAATCATAAGTCAAATCAGAAAATAATAAAATATTATTTATTATAAAATAGGATTTTTTGGCATTTCTCATATATGTGATTATAATCCAGGATTTGGACTTCACATGCAAACATGAGAGCTTCTACTCAATAAAAAACTTTTAATCTCAACAGTGAAAATTTTACTGATTCTCCGATTTCTCCTGTTTTTCTGCTTTTGTGTTTTGAATGTTGAAAATAATAAATTAGTTCGATAGGTTTTTTTCTATAGATAGACAAAGACCTAAATTACTGTTCTCAGAACTGTTTTTATAGAGTTCAATGCGTTGTTTGTACGTTACCCTCCCATCCAACAATGCCATACTGTAGTTAGGAGTGAAAAATGGCGTAGTACTTACTCTCTTTTAAAGTTTTCTTTACTTAAAATATTTCTTAGCCTAATAAGTATATACACATGTATATATATATATATATATATATATATATATATATATATATATATATATATATATATATATATATATATATAATATATATATATGTATATATATATATAAATATATATATATATATATATATATATATATATATATATATATATATATATATATATATATATATATATATATATATATATATATATATATATATAAATATATATATATATATATATATATATATATATATATATATAAATATATATATATATATATATATATATATATATATATATATATATATATATATATATATATATATATATATATATATATATATATTTATATACAACATTTTGAGTGTGTCCAAATACTTGTTCACAAAATCTGGATTATCTCCAATTAAAGGAGTTATTTTCATATTATTTTTGACATCTCATCAAAGATGAAGAAGAATATGGAAGTCTGGGCATTTACGGGGCTTACGACCGTCATAGGCTGGTTTAAGTGATAAATGCCCGTAAATGCCCAGACTTCCATATTCTTCTTCATCTTTGATGAGATGTCAAAAATAATATGAAAATAACTCCTTTAATTGGAGATAATCCAGATTTTGTGAACAAGTATTTGGACACACTCAAAATGTTGTAAATAAATTATCTGGTCAAATTATAAGCTTAATAATAAAAATGAAAATGGTATTTTCTGGCGTTTCTCATGTGTGTGATTATAATCCAGGATTCGGATCTCACATACTAATATAAGAGTTTCTGCTTAATAAAAAGCTTCTTTACATCTCACCAATAGATGTCTCTAGTGAAGTTCTAGTGATTCATGAACAAGGTTTCTAAATTGGTTCATATATATAGAACTTCCAAGAATTTGAGTAGTGTGGTTGTCAATAATGGGTAGAATTGGTGAATGTTACACGTGTGTAAAGTGATCACTTAAACCAGCCTATGACGGTCGTAAGCCCCGTAAATGCCCAGACTTCCATATTCTTCTTCATCTTTGATGAGATGTCAAAAATATATTTATATATATATATATATATATATATATATATATATATATATATATATATATATATATATATAAATATATATATATATATATATATATATATATATATATAAATATATATAAATATAGAAATATATATATATATATATATATATATATATATATATATATTTATATATATATATATATATATATATATATATATATATATATATATATATATATATATATATATATATATATATATATATATATATATATATATATATATATGTATGTATATATATATATATATATATATATATATATATATATATATATATATATATATATATATATGTTTTTTTTAATCCCTTATCCGCACCCCAATATATATATATATATATATATATATATATATATATATATATATATATATATATATATATATATATATATATATATATATATATATATTTATATATATATATATATATGTTTTTTTTAATCCCTTATCCGCACCCCAATGGTGCATAGGGCACTGCTTCATATAAATACAGTGTTATCTTGATCGTTTACACATGAAGGAAAGGTGATCAGCCCTCCGCTTCAGGTATCAGTCCAGGGTAATATTGAATAAATATTACAGTGAAAAAATCACTTATATTAATTTGACTCCCCCTGGGAATCGAACCCGGGACCTCCAGAACGGTAACCGAGCGTGCTGACCATTACACTACAGAGGTGGACATTTATCAAAGACCATTTATCAAATATTGAAACTTTTAAAACACAATTTATATACAAAATACATTTGAACCCACCTAAAACACTGTTGGTCCCTAAATATCCCATAGATGTGTGCATAATGTCCACAAAATCGGCATCCGTGGAAGAGAGTTCATACCCAGATGAACTGTTGAAGTAGCATACACCAACAGGATCAAGTCCAGTAATCCTGCCCACTTTGGTTCCTGACAGAGCTTCAAAATTCTTTCCCGCTGTTGATGCTACTGAAGTTCCAAGACTTACACCGGTAATGTGAATATCCTTTGGCGAAATACCAGCTAAAATTAATGTAAAAATTAAAATGTATGGTTATATCATAATCGTATTACAAATAAGGTGATTTAAATTATTTCTGAATGCTTTAATAGTAAACTTATAAAAACTAACACTCCTTTCGTTTTGCAGCAGGGGTAGGCAAAGATAATAGAACGCAACACCAATATGTCATTGCAAATAATCTTCCCATCTTCCACATTCATGCATCTCATTACACGCACCCAGCGTTTGTTCCGATTCCTTACTTCTTTCACGTATTTGAAATACAGTCGAATTCGGTTATTACGAGCAAGATTTTAGCGAGATCTCGGATATAGCGAGGAAACATTCGTTGAAATTTCGGCTTCTTGTTTTCTCCATACTTTTATTCACGTTTATAACGAGCAACTTCTCGGCTATTTAATACATCTTATTATATTTTAAAACTTTAAAAACTTGCTACTGACAATTAAAGTTTTTTGATTTATGACGTTCTTGAAAGGAGTGAGCGGTGTGTTATGTGAATTGTATGAATTTTGCTTCAATTGCGATATATTGTGTTATGTGATAATTACAGATAACATACTTCATGTGATTGGTATGTTTAACAAAAAACAATTCTCGGATATAACGAGGAACGGTTATAATGAGCAAATTCAGTCGGTCCCTTCATCCTCGTTATAACCGAGTTCGACTGTGCTTGATCATGCCAAGTTTTCATCGATTTTCTCCAAACCATCTCAACACACCATTCTTAATTTTTATCCATAATTCTAATATCGGTCTAGCATTATTTATTCATATCACCATTCGAACATTTATCATACACAGTTTTGCCGCACCAAATGATTTTTTCATCTGTCTTTCTCTGCTTGTATCACCCACCAAATTAACCTCATAAATTTAATTTATCTCATTCAAATCATCTTTCCTCACTCGTTCCATTCACACATCCAATCTATCCCAACA
>NW_028282040.1:0-18095 GCF_059751285.1 Brachycentrus maculatus
TCCCAACCCCAACCCCAACCCCAACCCCAACCCCAACCCCAACCCCAACCCCAACCCCAACCCCAACCCCTGAAGAATGTAAAATATAAATGAGTGTGTGACAATTTATGATCGTAATTGATGGTTTTATGAATGTCAAATATGAACGAGAAAACCCGAAAAGTGTAAAGTGCATTTGATATAATAATAATAATGCAGCGTAGTAAATCGATAGATTTGGAGCACGACAGCGACCTAATTTTAAAATAACAGAAATAGGGCAAAGCAACATCCTACTTTCCCACTAAGGCACTCACCACCCTCGACACATCCCACCTCGATAAGCTAATCATTGACCATTGTAACCATACTTAAAGTTAGAGAAGCTCAATAATAAAGTCAAAAACATCATAGAAAGTGGCGTGAGACTCATCGAAACTGATTAGTACTCCGAAGCTATTTAATACTTTCAATAAGCTGAAAACATCTTATAATACGCAGCAAGCTGTGGAAAGTCAATTGACCGCTTATTGATTACTGCGACCCTTGAGAATAAGGCATGCATTTATCAGCGTTTATGGGAACAAGAGAAATCGTTCAACTACATTGAAGCCATCCTCTACAATTTAACATCAAACAATAAGTCGATACGAGATTAAATTGAGCACGAGGAAACTTCAGCAACATCATTGCACCGCAAGCAAGGACTGGCACTGTACTACCTGAAGTTTTCAGCAGTGGCCTCACAGATCAAAAACCATGAAATTGCGCTGAATTCGGCCTCGAAAGCTATGAAAATCATTCAATAAGTTTGCAGGATCTCCTGTGAGTGTAAGATGAGATCGGCCAGATCATAAGAAAACGATAAGATAATTGGCATCCTGAGAGAAATCGGAGACTTCGATGATGAGAATTCACTCCAAGGAAATAACAAGTAAATACTTACAAAAACAAAGGCTGCCCTAATTAACATCAAGGCATATCCAACTGCTAAGCTGCCACATCTTTTGTCCCAAGAACTAGAGTCTTTTACCATTGGCGAAGTCATGCAAATATTCCCCGTCACTATTTCGGAACTCATATCTGTTCCTACCTTTGAGGAACAAACAAGTTAAATTGGAGTCATATTCAAAGCTCTATATTTCTCCATATGCTTCTTTGCTATGGCCACCGAATTAAGGTTTCTCAACTCTAGCAAGACAAGTGCTGTAGGATCCGAGCATATGGTCAAATCATAAATCTACCATCTCAACGCAATATATATCGGCTCTAAGCTGGTCCCATGTTCGACTCAATACCTTCATCACATCATCAAAAGCTACTCATCCCATTACGAGGAATAGATTCGGGAAAGAGATCATTACGATAATAATCGAATGAGCGAGAGTGTCGACGCATCCGAACCGCATTTTAAGTTCTAGCAGTCAACCAGCCTGAAGAGCATTCGGCTCGACACTAAATTTATGCAAAACAAATTAGAAGAGGATTTGTTGACCAACAGGAACGCGTATACCGAGAAGTATAACCCTCCCTAGCACAACTTCTAAGCGAAAATAAACCACACCCAGAAACAAAAGAAATCAATTGAAAGAATCAGGAACTCTTCGGCTGAGTTGAACTCGAAAAAGAAGAAGTCTTTGAGCAAACAAAAGAGCACATGCACGATCACGCGGACTCAAAAGCCCAATTTTAGAGAGCAGATCATAGAGGCAATGCAGCAAGCTAATGCTTTGAGAAATATAGGGCTGGATTCAGGAAAGGAAAAGGAGAGAAAAAGAAAGACCAAGCTAGAATCGATAAAGTTCGAGAAATCGAATGGAATTACCAGGAACAAAAGCTCGAAAAGTAAATCAAAAAGCCCAAGCCTTCAACTTCAATCCGGGAAGAAGAAGAGCCCGGAGAAGAAGGGCAAGCCCAATAAATTTCAGCAGTAGTACTACCTCAACATAGATCAAGGCAAAGGCAGCTTGGTCCAAAAGAAAAAATAATCCAAAATAAAGCACTATGAACAGAAGGAAAGAACCTCCGAGTACACAAACGACTACTTGAAATCTTCGAACTCTGAGTTCAATTTAGGCCGCAAAAAATGAATTCTGATGTTCGTAAGTGTAATTAAAAAGAGTATTGGTATACAATTATGAATTATAGAAGTGATGGATGATCGATCAATCGAGTCCAAATATCCCATCCAGATTATTTTTACTGATTGCTACTAAATATATTCGCAATGTATCGATGCTTGGATAAATAGGAAGTTCTAGTCGATTGAAGCAGGTGTGGCCTTTGGGGTACGGATTCTTAGTCTCATAAGCTGCACTTTATATTAAAAATTTTGAATAGTTTCCTCGGTTGCTTTCTAATTTCTTGAAGCCATGAATCGGAGTCCTTGAGGACCCTGTGCAAAAGTGTAAAATATTGGCGAGCTGGTCTTGATCGAACTCCTCCATCACCTTCCAGAACCAAGTGATGACTTTGTGATTCGAAGCGTAGGGTTGCTTGTAGTTTGTATTTAATTTCCACTCTTCCAGGTCGATAAATGGAACGCCATAGAGAATCATTTCGAGTTCATAGGGTTGAAATATGTTAAGCAAATCGGTAGGAATTATCTTTCTGATACCGTTTTTGATGGCTAAAATTGAGCGTTCTACCTTTTTGATGGTCTGGGCTTCAATGCTGCATTAAATGTCATTTACCACAAATCGATATACTTGAACTTGTTTTTATTGGTGACCAGAACATCCTTGCCGTTTTCCATCAGCTAGATTTATTGAATAGTATCACCCGTATTTTTCAACATCACAAAGTAAACGTCCATCTCTTCGACTTCTTCAGCTTCCAGGATAAAGGTCCAGTTCTTATATAACTAAATATTGGGAGGCTTACGTCGTTGTCATACCCATAAATGTCCTATATTTTGACTGGATCTTCGCAGATTTGTCTCAGAATCGTGCGATCCATATAGCAGAGCACTGGAATCTTTTAGAATACTGCTTTCCCCAGAATTGTCCCGAACAGCTCAAAAAGCTACACTGAGAATTATTCGTCTAAGTCCTCATCCCATTTTAGTTTGTACACAATATCTTCACAGTTCCCCAATGCGAAAATACCAGTAGACTCGTCGAAGATTTATTTGATAACCATATGAATCCATTCGCGAAGCAGACCCCCTGCATCATTCACCTTTTCGGCCAGAAACTATATTTTTACTTATTTATGCATATTGATCTTTTTATACTCATTTAAAGAAGACATTAGAATGTTACTCCGCTCTAGTTTCATCCAATCTGCTCCCGCCTCCCAGCTTATTCTTTTTTTTTATAAATTCGAGCGAAACCAATGTTATTTTTATTGGAAGGATAACTTCTTGACATCTCCACTTTTCATGTCCAGAATTTTAGGGTCGATTGGCTTAATCGGCATCTTCGCCCACTTGAATTTCGTCATGGAATAGTCTAAAGGAATCTTTTGTTAGAAGATAATGTACTTTTTCGTATTGGGTGGCTTCCTTGCTAATGAGAGGGTGGTTTGCAATATGAAGTGGCAGGTTGTGCGAGTTTTCATGAAAGCAGGTCCTGACATGGTTGGCAAACTAGATTCTTACTTTATTTTACTTCAGTAATTGTCGAACCCGGAGGAAGAATGAAGTTGCACTTGGGGCATTTCATCATAGAGTCAGAGCTCATACTGTTATTTTTATGCTGGTTGTGACGAGGGTTCCTGTTATTCTGGTTGCCCATTCGATATTAATTATATCTGCCTTGCAATCAATCAAAATGTTATAAGATATATACTCTCATAATATCATATATTTCGATCATTTGTCATTGAGTCATTCCAATTCTCTTCTTTTCATAGCCATACATCGCATCTGCCATTGCTTAATTAGGCTCTATTTATATTAATCATTATTAAGTTCAAGTGTTTTGCCTATTTTTTTAAATTATTTAAGTTTTTATGCTGAAAGTGAGTAAAGTATCAGTACCCTAAACATTTAGACAAATCCCATAACTAAAAGGAAGAACTGCACTTAGTTTTGTGGCGTGGTCTCGTCACATCATTTTTATTATCCTATTTCAATTTCCATTTCCATTTCAAATGATAATCTTGGCAGCATGCATGCTCCTCCTATAATAGGCAATTTATTCGAGCATTACCACTCAGCGAAAACTCGAATATGTGAAATGAGCAGTCCTAGGATTGATAGCCGCTGAGCTGAGCCACAGATTTTGTGGGCATGCCATCTAGGGCTAGAAAGTTCCAATTCCTACGATTTTTAAGTTTATTGCTTATTTTAACATTATATAGAAAAAGTGAAGAACGGGATTGAAAATTTGTCGGTGCTTTGGCCAAAACGGACGAAAACTGCTCTTTTTGAAATTGATAATGTAAAAATCCAATCGCTAAAATAGAAGCCAATCAAATATTAGATGATATGAAGGCTCTATATATTTTTAAAAGGGAATCATACATTCATTTGAAAGTAAAAGCCTTTGTATTGAGAGTCTATATAATATGGGTAAAAAAGATATCGAAGGAAAAGTAAGTATCTGTTTATTCAGCCTGCTCCCCCCAAAAAGCCACTCTCCGCATTCTTCCTGTTTCGCGCAGAAGTCTATGATGAAGTGAAGGCGAAGAACCCAGGCGCCAAAATTACTGACTTGACCAGAATCATTAGTGAAATGTGGGGAAAAATCGACGAAAACAGGAAGAAAAGACTCGAAGAGCAGTACCAAAAGAACAAGGAAGAGTCTGCCAAGGCCAAGTGCGAGTATGAAGAGAAATACGGCAAAATCGAGCGCAAGAAAAAGAAAATCAGCAAAGATAACAAGAAAAAAAGTAAATCTGATTGATCCATCGCCCTTATGTTATTTTATTGGCGTTTATTGAACGATAAAATGAATGATCATCATAAGTTATCGATTGTATTAGTTTAATCCTTATTTTTCTAATCTCAACAAGGAACTTCCACACACAATTAAATACCTAACCAGCGATCTTATGGTTCTGGTGCCCTACTTCTGCTTTGCAGATAAACTCAGCCAAAATTAAGTTGAAGATTGGCACAATTCTGTGTGTCTTTCAGTTTATATTTCTTCCTTTGAGTGAGAAATGCAAATTTCAAAGTGCATATGCGAATTTGAAAGGAGATATACAAATGCCTAGGTGTGCGTGCCATCTGCGAATTTTAGAATTGCATCTAAGTCAAAGTTGCATAGATATATCAAATTTTGACTATATTTGGTGAATTCTTTTTAATAGATTATTTTATTTCATGGTGTGCTTGCATTTAATGATAAATGATTAAGTTTCAGTGACCCATATTTCATGTGTGATCGTCCTCCCAATGACTTGAATACGGAATAATAAACACGGCTAAACACTGAATGCTGCCTTGAAAATAATCTTGTTAATATAATCAATTTGACTGGTTCAGTTAGACTAAATCTATTACTTAGAGCGTATTGTTTTTGCTATTGTTTGATGAATTTGGCTTCCTAAAAAGACTAATCTTGCCAACTATAGTCTTCCTTTCGATGAAGAACTATATGACACTCGTGTAGATTGCCACACAAAAAAACACTGTCAGCATTACAATTCCGCAGATGCTCAAAACAAACTCAAAGCTGATTAATCCTCTTTGCTGCATAGTTAGCAAGTTGATTCCAGCCAAGACTATACCCGTCGTCGATATAATGATCAAAATTATGATAATTATTAAGACTCCTCGTTTAGTCTTCATCTCGTTGGTGATCTAATCACAATTCTTGCACGTAAAACTGGATTGGAAACCAAACTTAATGGACTATTTGCACATTTAGCATTGGATTCCTTCCTTGCCTGTCTTCCGAATTTCCCACCTTGATTTATTCAAGAGGGATGATTTAATCCATTGTTGCATGCATTATTCGTGCACAAATTCGACGCTGCCTGTACATTTGCAGGGGGAAATCAAGGTCTTGGATGTCTATTCTTCCTAATTTTATAAGCAGATCCTGCATTATTTTAAGGCTTTATTTTGGGCTGCAGATGTGTCGAGTGTTTGATTCGACACTTTCTGGACGGTTAGTTGTTCCTCAGTAATGCTGTACCGCTTGTTTGGGTGGATCATGCACTTCAATCAATTATTTAAAGAGATAACAATAATCTTATCCTATCAAATAACAACTTGTGGAGATCTTACTTGCCATTAAACTAGATTTGATTTATGCAAATCAATCAGGATTATGTTATTTTATATGAATATACCCTCTATTTTGCTCAATTAATCAGCCTGAATGAGACGATAGGAGAAATCAATTTGCTTTGGATCGTTATCGGCTGCAAGGTTAAATCTATCCAAATTGAAACAAATTATCTAGGCTTCAAAAACTATCCAGGGAACAATGAAATGCAAAAGCTCGAGGATTTGCTCCAAAGTGAAAACTGCAACAAATTCATTTTCCACTTTTCAAATTAGGATGCAATAAGGATCAAATGTCGATCAAAATAACTACAGGGCAGAGAAACCAGCAACTAAATTGGTTTGGAAAATGATCAAACTTTCAGATATAAAATAGTTTGATGTACTATTCGGCTGTCATGGAAGTTTGAGGCTTCCACTATCTTTTCGCTTTACTTCGATGCTTCTCCTTCAACGAAATGTACTCCCTATCATGGCTGTTTTATGGCCTTTTTTAGACTCGCTTGCGGAGTAGAATCTGCTCTAGCCTTAATGATCGACTGCAGCCCATTGGATCATAATAGACCTTTTTCATTTTGATGACCTTGCATCCGACCGCATCTAATTATTCTTCGGTTAGGACAGGTCTTCCGATTTTGGGAAAATTCAAATGGTGGTGATGCTTTGATGATGGTTGATCACTTCTGATGGCCGTGCCAGCACTCGGTTCACTGTAAAATCTGGTTCGGAGAGCCATTTATGCTAATGGTTTACTGATAATTATATTATAAATATTCATGTCGCATTGAAGATCTCGCACAATCATATTTTTTGCAGATCAAACGGCCCTTAATTATATCCGAGTCGCTGCAAATAGATGAAATCACATTTCAATCATTAGACCTCGACAATTTCGCATAGGCACAATAAATACAATGAATCAACCAATTCTTCAAGAGAAATTAAAAAGCCATAAAGCTTGAGTATTTAGCAATGGATAGCTCAACTTTATTGACATCCTTGCAATTTAGTGAGTACCATGAAATTAATACTATAATATAATTGGATTATAATGCATTGTTCATCATGTCGATAAGCTCGATTAGTTCTTAATTACTGTGGAAATAAGCAAATAGCATGCAAATACAAACTCAGGCAACAAAGACTGGCCCAAAAACATTGATGGCAAATCAGAAAGGATGTTCCTCCCAAACTTTCAATATAGCAATAGATTTTTGCCAAAGCTGCCAGAATTATGATCCGATAGAATCATAACTAATGGAAGGATTCACAATCATTTCAGACTATGGCAGTTTGATATTCAATGTATTTTGTTATTTGGAATTTTTAAAATATTGTGAGACTTTAAATTTCCATAGTATTCTATGCGTGAATCAGAATATTTAAAATAAAGTGTGGTTCTTGTCAGTCATGAGAGCATCTTCACATTAGTTTAATCCACTGAAGACCCCCTGCAATTGGAACGCAGCTCTAGATCATGCGAAGGCAAGCCTGCCTGGAACTCCAACTGCTGAAAACCAAAACAAGTAAATATGTCCCTGCTGCTTCATGCTCATTGAAAAGCAAGCCTTGCCCATCAACTTCAGCATGGAAGAACTGGGCTGCTTGGGCCGCGAGTACAGGATACTCTTCCAAAGCGTCAAATTTATTTGCTGCGTCATCCTCCTCATTATCTTTAACACCGGGCTCGTCATGATCCATGACTGCACAATCATTGAAAACGAGTATGCCACATATTTCGGGTTTGAATTGAAACTATCGCCCATCCAGAAGTAGTTTGAGGGCCACAAATTCGGCATCGTGTCTGTGCTTGGCTTTCTCATGCAGATCGTCATTATACTATTTGCCTCCGTCATCTACAGATCAAAGAAAAATAACGACTACGCGAGTGAAGATCTCATTGCAGACTATTCCGTCCTCGTGAAGAATATCCCGATAGGAGCAGAAACTAAGGATCGGGTAAAATCCCTGTTTGTGAAAAATTTCGAAAATCTGCAAATCGCAGATGTACTGCTTATCAATTAATGGACCTCCTATAATGAAGCAATCTCCAAAATTAAGACCGCCCTCAAAAACTGGAAAACAGTGCTCACTAATAAATAGCGGGCAGTCGAAGAAGACCCCACTCACCTCAAGGCCATCGAAACAGCAATCTAAGAGGCTACTCATATGAAGAGGTAGCTGCTGCTGAATATCGATAATAAATTTAGTGGCAATGCAATTGTGGTCTTTACCACCAAGCAATAAAGGTGCCAAGTGCTGGAGGCATATAAAAATGGCGTCTTCACGAAAGAAAAAATAGAAGCATCGATGGGTGCGATCAAATTCGATGGGTCACCCAAAATATCTATCTCCAGTGCGCCAAATCCTTAGTAAATAATTTGGGAAAATATTAGTTCCAGCCAAGGTGAAAAGACAGCAAAAGTGAGGTTTTCCTATGTCTTCATGGCAGTCTGCTTTTCAGGATTCTTTCTCATTTACTTCCTTCTGCAGCTTATCTTTGGAAGAAGATTCACATCCCCCAGCTCATCGACCATTTCGATGCAGCCCCAATTCTCGCCTCTCTTCTCTTTGATAATCATGTCTATCCTTACGCACACGCTCTTGCCATGGATTATCGAAAGAATCGTGAAATATTCCAAGCCCGACTGCTACACAAAGCTGAGCATGGAAATCACCATTAAATTGTATATCGGGTTTATCTCGTTCAGGCTCATCATTCTCCTGCTGATTTAATGCATCTTTAGTGGAAGCCTCAATGAAAACGAGAACCTTAGTCAGGCCAGGCTGATAGCTTATGGTACAATTGTGGCTATGACCCGATTTACCATTGTCGATATGATCGTTTCATCGGTCCTCAGTGCCATCAATATTCCCTCTTTGGTGAAGCTGGTCATGCAAAAGGTAGATATATAAAAAAACTCCCTCTGCCAGCAGGAGGCTAACGAATACTTAGCGAAGCCAGAGTTTAATCTCAGCTTCAAGTACTGTCATGTTATCACTTATCTGAGCATCTCATTCCTGCTCTCGGACATCCTGCCAATAAACCTGCCCTGCTCTATGCTCGGGCTGCTCATCTTCTTCTGGGTAGAGAAGGTGAATTTAAGCCGTAGAAATAGCGTGTCTCCGATAAAATTGAACAGCAATTTTGATGAAATCTTAATTTCGCTGATATAATCGTCCTTGGTGCTGAAGCCCCTGACGAATCTGGTCATGATGGGCTTCGCGATGGAGACAGTCTATATTCCTGAAGCCTTGATGCTCGTCTTTGGATTAGCCTACATCATGGCCCCCAGAGAAATCATGCATGCTCTCCTGTCCAAATATCTCACCAAAGTCAGAAAAGTCGAAGATCTGCTCGATACCTCAACCATCAAAATACCCAACTCCCTCAAACACAAATACAAAATATATTACCCCTTACTTGCCAACGTCCAATCCAAATTAGAGGATGTCAATAAGGGGAAAGCCACCTAAAGTGAAATGTTCAAGATTCGTTCAAATCACAGATAATCCAGCTCACAAATTGAAAGTGCAGAAGTTGCTTCCGGCGCCGCCCTCGCAGTCAATGCAAGCCCTGTTAATAAAGTTACCACTGATCCTACTGTTCCAACTGCCCCTGTAGTTGCAGAATAGGCGATTCCGTAAACCAACCGCAATCTTAACACTGACGAAATTTGATCGCATGATTAATGAGTGAAATTGAATATAAAATTAGCTGTTGATTGCTTATTTGTTGCTTTGTTATGCGTTTTTTGTGTTTTATAGATTGATGAGTAGTTTCCTATTTGCAGAGCGATAAAGGCAAGCGTTATAATAATTTTATAGGGCAAATATGTTCCCAAGTGTGAAGAATAAGGACGAACCACTTAAAGAGAAAGGAAAAGACAAATAATGGGATGAAAAGCTGTAGAAAGCTAGCATCCCAGAATACTCACCAATTCGGGACAAGCACACGGGAAGTTATAAAAAATCGTTGATGTCGAATTCTACTTTTGGAGCCAAGCCCAATGAGTTTGACGAACTTAGCTCAAACAAAACCAAAAAGAAGACCTATTTTGAGCATAAACTCGATTTGATGGCTGAACTCAAGCAGATTCACCCGTAATTACTTTATCCATACCTTAGGCTTCACATTGAAGAAATAAAGATGTACGAAGAAATCATGAACAAAAGTTTGGCTCCCAATTTCTACTCGTACTTCTGCCTAACCCCTCTGAAAAAGAACAATGATCCCAAGGGATATTTGCATGAGCAGGTAGTGAAGATGAAGGAAAAATCTTCTGCATTCCACAGGATAAGCACTGCCATCAGAGCAAGAGATTAGTGCTTGCAACGGCTCAGAAAAACAATCATGAAGATCAAATAATCATAAATCTTAAAAGTAAAATCATAGCTGAAGGAATAAGTTTCGCATTTAAGATTGCTGACATCAAATGTGATAAATTAAATCAAGCAGTGGAGGTTGGAACTGGGCGACATCGATGAAAGAGCCGTATATTTCACAGAAGACCAGAAGAACTATCTCATCGAACTCCTCAACGACAACAAATTCATATTCAACTCATAGCTGTCGGGAGTCATCAACTTCGGATAAAAGAACGACCCCTTTCTGATTGCGCCACTCATTAAAGCCGTGGATAAATAAAAATCATCATATCTCGAAATTTTAGAAACTCCAAAAGAGTTATCCTATTACGAAAAGTACATGGAATATTTGGCGAGTGAAAAGGCATATGAGCTCAGTAAGTCAATGGCCAAAGAAGCAACCCCCAAGAAAGTCCACAAGTCCCAAAGTGTGAATAAAATTTATGGGGCAGCAAACACTCATTTAAAAGCCGATCCTCTTTTGATACCCTAATAGAAGCAAGAAGATGAAGATATTAGAAACATTTCCATTATCAAGAATCGAGAGGAAAGATTGAAGAAAAATCAATAGAAGATAAATGCAATCAAAAGCATCTACTAGACATATGCTCATAAAAAATCCAAGTCCAAAGACGAACGCAAAGCACCTGAAACTGACGCAGAGGACAAGAGAGAAACTTATAGACCTCTAAAAAAGAACGTAAAGAACACAATGGGAGAAACTAACGACAATGGGTTTGATGGATTAGTCAAGCTGAAGATAGATTTCTAAAAGGTGAAAAGCAAAAGCAAGAAGAAGAAGTAGGCGAGTTCATTAAAAAAATTGCCAGCAGCAGGCAAGAGCGAGGAGAAAATGATCGACAACTTAAGATAAATTCAATAATCTCTCAAGAACAAACTCGAACTTGTTCAAAAGTAAAACTCAAAAGTAGATTAAAGCTTATCGTCGACTTCCGTAAAATTCACAAGAAAAAACAACGACTAGTTGGTCAAATAATTGAAAACGGAAATAATCCAGAAAATATAAAGAGAAAACGCATAGAAAGAAATCATGAGAAAGAAAAAACGGGAGTCATAGGAGAAGGCTCTCGATGAAATCAAAGCAAAAATGAAAAAGTAAATGGAGGAAAAAATATAGCAAAAGAAAAAAGAAAAATTGATAGAAAGGGAAGAACTGTAGAAAAGACTGAAATAGGAAGAAGAAAGGCTCAACAGCCAACGCCTAATGGAACTGCAGCTACAGTCAAAACTCAATAAAGAAAGATAAATGAGAGAACTTTAAAAAATAAGGCGATAAGCCCTTGAAAACGAGAGGAAGTATAAATAGTAGCTGGCTAAATAGCAAAACCTAAGGAAATAGAGAGAAGAAGTCATAAATCATGAAAGAAGATAAAAGGAAAAGCTATTGGAATAGTTAAAGAAGCGATAAATAAAGGAGCAAATTGAAACTGAAATCCGAAAAGAAATATCTGAAAAGAAAAGGGAGGATGAAGACTAAACAGATAAGATAGAAATGGATGCGATCAGGAAACAAAAACAGGCCTAACTTGCCAAGGAAATTTAACTATTGAAACTAAAGGAGAAGGATTCCTTGAGTGTCATCGAGAAAGAAGCAGCCCTACGCGAAAGAATGCTGAAACTAAAGCAAGACGAGGAATAACTAAAAAGGAAAGAAGTGGAGCAGCTGATGAAAACTGTGATCCAAAGAGACAAATAAGATATATAGCATGAAGCATTATCGAAGCGAATATCCTTAGAAGAATAAATGAGAAGCAACATCAAATAGAAAATGCTTGAGGAGTACAAAGCGGAGAGAGAAAACCAAATATAGATCAATAGGACAAAGAAATAGAAGCTGGTGGAATAGGATGTCTATCGAGATAAGATCCGAGAAAAGATTTAAAGATAGATGAGAATGGAGGCGATAAATCGAACAAAGAAATAGTTGGATGACAAATAGACCAGAAAATATGAAGTAAGGACCAAGCTCGAAAATATAAAATCCAACATTTAGATAGATCATGCCATTGACAAGTCGAAAATTGAACAAGACGTCAAAAAGGAGTTAATTGAGCGAGTTATATTTGATAAGCAGGCAGAAAGATAAAATGCTAAGACTGTTTTACGTTCTCAGTTTTAAAGAGAACTTCTGTCCTCTTCCATCCCCCAAATTTACCAAACTAAAGACTCTTTCATTCTAAAAAATACTGATCATTTGCAAGGTGATGCTCATTTGAAAAGTACTATGGAAATGAACAAACCAACAAATCAAAGGCCCGGATTTGACTCTGAAATCGAAGGAAAAAGATCAGGAGTCAAAGATGTCCGATCCTTAATTACAAATTAGGAACTATAAATATATTCGAAGCAAAAGAAAAAGCTGTCAGTGATAAAAGAAGACCGCAATCCATAGAAGCCAAAAGCATATGGGTAAGAAGAAGAAGGATTTCAATTATTGAAAAACGACAACAAAACAAAGAATTAAAATGACAGTAATGGAGAGTAATATGATGTCAAAATTATAAGGAAATAAAAAGCGACAAAAGAGTAATAGAAATTTTCGAAAAAAAAACAAAAGAAAAGTAAGAAGAAGGCTGAAGAATCAGTCGACTCTGAAGATTAATAATACAAGAAGAAGAAAACAATCGCTCGCAAAAAATCTTCGCAAAAGAAAAAGGTGTTTGAGCAATCACAGTCAGAGAATGATTCTGGGCTAGATTCCGAAGATAAGTAAAAGTTAAAAAAGCGAAAAAAACAATAACTGAAAAATAAATTGAAAAAAAACAAAAAGGACTCTTCCAATGAATAAGAGTCTGACGAAAAGAAATAGCAAGTGAAAAAGAAAATTGATTTCAGGACATCTGAAGATGAAAAGAAGCAACCAACTAATAAAAAATCAAAGGTCCATAAAAGCATATCGTCATAGGAGGAGATAAGGGAGAGCAAAAAAAAAGTAGTCGTGCATTTTTAAGCTGGAAAGAAAACAAAAGATCCAAATTTTGCTCAAATTGAACCAATCACAATTAAGACTACCGACAGGCCAAATAAGGCGACTCAAAACTCATTCAAATTTGTCATGTCGCTCGAGGCCATCCCTTAAGCCGAGCTCGATGAATACATCGAAGCCCACTTTTCAAATCTTCCAGCTGAGCAGATTGACATTTTAAGTTTCAACCGATAAGATTTGTATCGGAAGCTCATAAATGAGTTGACATTCTGTTTGCTCTTGGGACATGCGTAAAATAAACTAGGGGGAATGACACTTGCATACCATGACAGAAGCCGTAGCGACATACGCAAATTTATTATTGTGCATGTTGGAACATATAAAAACTAAGATCTAAAATAATTCATACTATCTGCCGCTAACTATATCTTTAAGAAGGACCCTTGCGATGAAATCGAGTTTCTTTACGTCATCGACGAAAACTACGAGGAAAGACTCGCATTCAGCAATGACTTTAATAAATGGTTCGATAAGTTCGGCAGTGTTTATCAGAAGAAAGTTGATGAAACAGTCTACGAAAGAAAGTATGTCCTGAAAAGGCAGTTTAATCAAAAGTGTGAGGTTGTTTTAGGGGGAATAAATAAAAACATATTCAGGAACATTTTCTCAGTTTATGTGGGAGTTGTCATGAGTGATGCTGACATGATACAGTTCAAGGAATAGCTAACTGATGTTTTAGCTCCGGAAGATGATGTCTCTTATGCTATTATGATTGCCGAGCTGTTCCGGACGTATCTCACTCCTGATTAAGCCGAGTCTCTCAAGGGTAAAGTCAAATAGTTCGCAAAACTGAAATAATTACTGATTTTGGTTGTCATGCTCCAAAAGAAGAAGATAAAAATGTAGGAGTTGAAGCTAAGTGAGTTTAAAAGTCTTATCGAATTAAACATGCGCCTGATGTCACAAGGCAAAGATGTGATTCGCTACGCCAAAGATTCAGGAGTGGACATGAATCGGATCTTCTATTGCTAATTGAGCCATGGTTTCAACTTGCCTTTCAATTTCCAGACAACTTCTCTGCCAGTCGAAACAAAGTAGAACCAAATCAGACAAATAAGCTATTTCAGATTATCGCCGCTTCCTCCCTACAAACTTCATATAATAAAGTCCTCTATTTATAACGGCTAGATGAACATTCTACCAACATAGAATTCCAAGTACAAGCTCTTCATTATGAATGCACAATAGTATATGGAAATGCGAGACAAACATGAAAACAAACTGGACTTATTTATGTATATTCGGCTGCTGCTGAAGAACGTGAAGAGCCATAATGTAGCAGTGTGGAAGTATGTGTGGATGCCAGAAATGACAGATAAGGGTGCTTGGAGCATTCGCTAGTTCAAATCATTCCTAAACAAAGACATTTATGCGCATGACTCGGTCAATATTAGCTACAGACAGTTTCTACCTGGCGCCCTCATTATCGAGCCTGAACACAGGGATTTAGTAATTACTCCCCCGTTTATTGTGGGTGTCATGAGTATGACATTAGAGCAGGTATCAGAAGGATCTCCCCTCTATGCCAGGCTAATTGATATCGATGCCCTCAGGACTCTGGAGATATAATAATGATAGTCGCATTTCATCAATAATTAATCAATCTATATCACTTAGCTTAGTTTCTGTTTCGCCTCACTTGCTTCTGCAGTTCGTCAGTAAGATATTGTTGCCAAAGGTTCATTTGAACGTTGAGGACATTCGGCCATTCCGGAGCGAGATCAATGTTGGCCACTTCATCCATGTTCTTCCAGTTCAGTTTGATGCACTGGATCGTTAAAGTGAAGAATGCATAATACGGATCAACAGTCATGCTCGGCATTTATTGGTTGGGTTTTGATAGGCTCGTGCTTTGGTGAGAAACTTCGTCGAGCAGCTGCCTTGGAACACTGTTTTCGAATGTGATTTCAGAGACTTCTTCGGATAGGCCTCTTTCCCTGATGTTAAACTACTGGATATCGTGGTGGTCAGTGTCGTTTTGGGCATCATAGACACGGACAGTATTGTTCCTGAGGAGATGGTTGTTGGTGAGAGGGCGATCGCAATCATTTGAGGATGATCTGAGGCTGAGGGAGTCAGGCATCATAGCATAGGAAGATTAAGTCTGAATTCGCTATTTGGATACGATTTCTCGCGTAAAGTGGAAGTAATTGTTCGTCTCACTCGAAATGTTCAAAATATCTCGCAATGCCTTCCCATTGTTCACATCGATGAAACTATCCCGAGATTTATTCCCCTGATAGATCGTGTTTGTTCTTTCAGCCGATTCCCAATTGTTCTCATAAGAAATCGGACTGTGCTCCTTGACTGAATCTGCCTATTAGCCCCCAAAATAGGGATTGTTGAGGACCCTGGGAGTAGTGATGTTATTGGCTAATAAATTAAACTCAAGCTAGGATATGCTTTTCCGCATTTCCTCAATCTTTTCATTGAGCCGAGCGTTCTCCTCAGTAAGAGTTTTGTTCTGATCTGAGAGATTATGGTTGATGGTTTCGAGACTGACACACATTTTGGATTTATCTCTTCGATGTTTGGCCAGAATTTCGCACGTGACTTTGAGTTACGTATTCTGCAGCTATATCGAATTTTATTTATTGTACTCTGCATTATTGCTATTCTATAAGGCTTCGATGATGTTCTACTTGGTTATAATCGCATCCTCCAACTCACTCATTAAGATTTCCTTGTTTTGGATGATGCTTATGAACTACTGTTCTTTCTATTTGGCTGCCTCGCTTAAATTGTGGAGCTATTGCTCGTGCCGCTCGGCTCGGAGTATCTACTATTCGAGAAAGACATCTGCGCATTGGCCCATCCGGAGTGCTGTGGACAGGATGGAATTGTATTCGCTAGTGATTTCTTCTGCTTGGGACTGCAGATCATCACAAACACTTTTAATGACTTCGCAGTAGCTGCAGGACGTAGACTTCTTGAGGGAGCCCAGCGTCGTGGCGGGATGCGGTTTAGCAGTGTGATACCGCTTCTTGGCAAGCTCTGAGTGCAGCCTCCAGAATTCCGATAATTCCATTGAGCTGTTAATATATTCGTTATGTTTAATAATCAAAATAAAACATTTCCCCTTAGACTCATCATGCAATAGTCAGTGCATTTGTCCGTAAATCTTCTCCTTGTCGATTCTTTCCTGCGCCAACATCTTTGTAATCACATCAGCTGCGAGATGATCTCCCTTTCTCAAATTCCTGATCTCTACATTTTACAATATCATTTACTCTCTTCGTGCGCGCCCACTGAACCTGTCAATTTCCACAGCAGTTATTCCGCATCTTCATTAGATTAATTAGAGTGCTCGATTAATAGTTTCTATGAGAGTTTCGTCTACAGTGGTATTTTCACTTATGCGAATCGTTCCGTTTTACTGTGATTTATGACTTACTTGAGCATAGCAACTTTGACATCGTTGATCTTTGGTAGACTTTAGTCGGGCTCAAGGACCACCTTCTGGGTTGGATTATCGGCTCCTTTGCAATACTCGACTGAGTTGCGAAAGTCAGTTGCGCAATTGATGAACATTTACTGAACCCTGCGCTCAATGACATCTTTATATTGTTCGTATTCGGGTGAGTTTCCCAATTTGAGGGTCGAGGCAATTTCCTTGTGTCCGTTTTTGATACCCTCATCGATTTATTGCTGTAGAATAGCAAAATCTCCCTTATACTTGTGTAGAATTCTGATTTTTTTTTATTATGCCATCGACTAGTATCTATTACGGTGACTGTGCTTTAATATAATATAATATAGAATAATATTAAGATCAGTCCGCTCCCTGCTTCTCTTCTGCTTATTCCTCGTCTTCCAAGTTTTACTCCCTTTGGATATTTGGCAAATTTATGAGGATCTTCTTCATTTCCAAATCCTGGTTTTCATCGTAGAGCAGTTCGAACTTAAATGACTCATGATGCCACGGCTGGGACTATTTGCTTTTCCTTCTGGTGGGCAATGGAAAGTAGGAGTCGGCTGTTAAATTCATGACATTGTCGATCATATTCGAGATCAATCGAGTCAGCAAAGAGCAGTTGGTTTCTAGGCAGGGGTTGGTATTGCATTAAATGAGCCAAGGCTTAAAGTGGTTATCAATCAAAAAATCAAAGCCAAACAACTCGAATGTATTTTGTTTGCGCTCAGGATCGAACACCAAATTAGCAACCCTGAAAACTTTTTCAGCCAAGCCTTTCATTTCCTCAACAATGGTATCATAAAACATCTTGTAGCCATATTGAGCTTCCAAGTACTTGTGGAACTCGCTAAAGGAAACCTTGTTGGCTGGCTCGTACTTGCCATAGTCATCAGATTGCGATTGAATGGCATCATTTGTCAGATGAACGAATCTATTGGTGCTCTTGAGGGTGAACTATTTGGAGCTTGTCCGGATGTAGCCCTATTGATACCACCAGGCTTGCCTTGCCCGGCTGTTCCACAAGATCCAGACGCGGATATCGAACTTTCGGTTGCTATAGAGAAGTGGAAAAATGTATCTCTGGACAATGTTCGTATACTTGATTGTTGGGCTCAAATGGCGCTTCTCTTTTGAGAGTTCGGCCA
>NW_028282041.1:5000-32500 GCF_059751285.1 Brachycentrus maculatus
TCACACAACCCATCTTCCGCGCGTCAAATGTTAACTAAAACTCGGTAATCTGAAAACGGTGAATGTGTTTTGTTAACCTGCAAATTTATACGTTTAAATGAACAAACTTCCGTGCTCACACGCGCGGTGTTTATCTACCCACGCCCGTGTGCCGGTTGCAGTATAGGGAAGAGGTATACACGCTCGACTTCGCTTACCAATTTCCCGCTATATGCACTCAATTTCCTTGAGACGAAAACTCTGGCATCGGCGACAAAAAACGCCGAAGGTCGGAAGCGAAACGTGGATCTAATAAAACGAAAATGCCTCAGACTTTAGTAAAGTTTTCCGTTGTATCGGCTCGGGTAGGCACGCACGTGATGGGCCAGCCCTAATCAAATATTTAAAGAACGAACTCGTCGAAGGTTTTTTGTATATTTTTGCTAGTGAAAATGAAGGGGTTATGTATAAAATTTGATGGTTTGGCCCCTCGGTAAATTATTCAAATATCAATAGCACCCCAATTTATTTTGTAATATAAAGTAAGACCCAAAAACAAAGATTCTTTACATATTCATTATTAATTCGTTTTAACCTTCGATGAAAACTTTACATAATTTCATTCTGATAATAATTACAGAATTAAATTGTGCTTACTTAACCGTACGTATATGATGTTAATATTTATAGTTTACATTTTAATACAAACTATGGTTTTAAATATAAGTATGATATTTATTTATGTTCAGATTCATTTTATATTCTAGGGGTAGAATGCATTTTCTTGTTGGAGGATATACTTTGATTTTTCTTTCTTACTCTAAATTTACCTTCCTAGGCTCAAAAATATAATAAGACCTTTGTTTCCCATATTATTCGTTTTACGCTTATTGTTGACCTGATTGATAGTCTTAGTTATATTGTTACTTTCTCTTCGAATAGTGTTAAAGAAAAATGATAAAATTTTCTAGTAAAATAGTTACATTAAATCCGTTAAAAAATCTTAATAATAACCACAAAAGCAAATAACTCAAAATTTTAATTTTAAATAATATTTTTGAATCTAAAAAAACAGTTAAATCTAATAAAATAAATACGCTGTTCACTTTGAAAAGTATAACAATATTGTAATGTAGGTGAAAAAATATTTCAAGTATGCTTTTTGAACACCAGATTTGATAAGTTTAATAGTGCCGGTAAATATATATTACCCACACTAAACGTGAATATTTGTTCAGATTTTTCCTAAGAAATATCAAAAATTGAATATGCTGTCTTTTGAACATGCAAAATAAGTTGAATTTGTTGCAAAAAATTGCTACATATCAAAAGTATACTTATTTAAAATATAATGCATCTCAATTTTTTTTCTTGACACGCTACAGTGAAAATAATTATCCAGATAGATACCCTGTTGACCAGTTAATGTATTTTCTACTTTATCTTTATTTAGTTTTATTAAAGGCAAAAAAACTGAGTTATTTTAATTCTAAAGTACTTCAAGTACAAAGTAAGTCTGGGTGGAATTCTTTACAGCACTTAAGTTTAGTTTGAGATTCTATTATAGATCTGCCTTTAGACATAACGGAGAAGCCATTAGTTGAAAACTTCTAAAAATATTACTCAAGGCCTCTTTTAAAACTTGCACGTAAAACTACTGTACTATTGATAAGAATTTAAAGATGGGATTTTTTATAAATAAATATAGATTGCGTAAAGAACTAAGCTTTACTTTTATTCTGTAGCTTTTCCAAAATGATGTTTAATATGTTTTTTGTCGAGTTAATGGGATGTGATTTAGTTGATACCGTGACGTGATTCTAAAGTATTATGTATTAAATATATTTCCTTTAAATATACGCCAAACCTAACAACAATGGTGTGACATATCCGAGACCCATCCTCTTTCTCATTTCCGTGCAGGCGCCCAATTTTGAGTAATATACGCCTCATCTCCCGATCATCTTTCAAATATTGTCAGTGTTCAACAAGATATGCTGTCAATCAAGCTTAGCTCCATTCATCCTGTTACTAAAAGTGATTAGGTTTCGTGAGTGTGTGTCATATTTGATACCCCCTTGTCCCTTATGTCACAATTTCTGCATTCTTCCCTAAAATGAACTCGTGTTTTACTGAAATGCGGAAGGCAATCACAGAGATGTTATGATTTGTATCATCCATTATCGGAAGTGAATAAAAAACGATATTTTACGGGATAAAAGTAACTATAAAAGATTTCTCAAAAATGATGGTAACGATGAAAATAGATTTTGATTCTGACCATATTTGATCATATTTGCGATAGATGGAGTAGAATATATATTATAGGATACAGATGATGTAACTAAAGTAACTCCGAGTAAAAGGCATTACTTTTACGTAGCAAAAAAAGAAAAGTAATATCGGGTAGGAAGAAGAAGGATGCCAGCAATGGCTAGGGTACCGATTCGGTACTGCATACCTACATATATCCGTACAAACTTTTGTATGAACGCTTTGTATTCTTAGTATACTAGCCCCAAAAACCTGACATGAAATGAAAATAATTTCAATATCCTACATTTTTCTTTTGATTTAGTTTATCGTTTTTCCATAGACACAACATTCATATTGTTGTTTTAATTTATTTTATGCAAGTTATTATGATTTTTTAGATAGAATCAATTGGCAACATTCTTGCAAATATAATATAATTCGTATGAATTTATTTCAGTCATTTGATTTTTCTATTGGATGGTTTTTGTGAGATAATGGGGAAAATGATATTTTTAGGTGAAATATTATTAATAATAATCATCAATAATAAAACCCTTATCCGCACCCCAATGGTGCAAAGGGCACTGCGTCATATAAACGCAGTGTTATCTTGATCGTTTACACATGAAGGAAAGGTAATCAGCCCTCCGCTTCAGGTACCAGTCCAGGGTAATATTGAATAAATATTACAGTGAAAAAATCACTAATATTTATTTGACCCCCCTGGAAATCGAACCCGGGACCTCCAAAAGGGTAGCCGAGCGTGCTGACCATTACACTACGGAGGCGGACAAACTTAACTGAAATATTATATAAAATAAAATACTTACTAAAATTAAATACTTACTGAAATATTAATAAAAATTAACTGAAATAATAGTTTTAAGTTTTGTGTTACTGTACTTAAAATAGTAATATGGTTATGATGGAAAAGAGTTAAAAACTAGAAGTAACACAATCCAATTCTTATACATAAATAAAAGTTTAATTAAAACACTTAATTTTATATTTTATCACTTTTCGGTTAGTATTAAGTAGTGACATGGGCAAAAAATACCCTTGAGATAATTTTCGGTAAATCTTAATTGATTTTCAGGCTGTAATGAAAAGTTACAGAGATAAATTCTCAGTTTCTCGAATCCGTATAATTCACCTAACCACGAGTCATCAAACTTTCCCGAACAAGTAAGGAGGCTTGCCGTTTTCAATTGCGCTTAAACTTAACACGTAACTGTCTAGTCAGCCGAATAAAGCAATTAAAACCAAGTTTCTTGTAACTTGTCCTAAATGAAGAATATCTTATACGAACTAATATGAAACCCCTAAACTGTAATCTGAAAAATAAACTTCTGTTTTATGTTTCACGTGATCCTGTAAATACGCTTTATTGTAATGTAACGCAAAGTTTTAAACGCTTTCATGCTCGTAAAACGAAATAATGCTATCCGAGCTATTAAGGAAAATTGGTCACTAAGTGTGCGAAAATAATGATGAAATTCGTAACAGTTAAAACTTTTGACTGTACCCACATTATTTTGTATTTTACTATACAACATTCTCAATTCAGGGGGTAACTTTCTTATTCAAAATATTACCTGTTTTAATATTATATTCAAGTAATAACAAACTAATTTTTTAAAATAAAAATATTTTGTATTATTAAAACGATTTAAATTATTTGTTCACCTCTATAGTACAGTAGTATACGCGTTTAGCTACCGTATGCAGGAATAGGGTTTTTATTTCTAGGGGCATCAAAATAATTTAAAGTAATATTCGGTTTCAGAATATTTATTCTCTCATCAGCTCAACTATAGTTATATCAGTTTATAGTTGACCTGATGAGGGAATTTGTATTCCGAAACCGGTAGTTGTGAAGTATTGTTTTTGTATTACACAAAGTGAACGATGAATGATAAGGAGAGTGCTACCTACATATGATTAAATCTACTGGATCTAGAAAAAATAAAAATTAAAAACTCGTTTTTTTTTATTTGTTTGAAGTCACATTGTTTGCCTTAAGATTATCACCGTATATTATATGTACAACCAAGTATTTTTGTTTAAATTTGTTAGTAGTTTCATGTCATGCGTGATTTTATAGCGTATATTTAACATCCTGTAAAAATGGCTTATCCTTGAAATGATTCTACGTTTTTGATGAACATTTTTTCTTGTGGTGTCACAAAAACTAAAGTTTTGCAAAATTTAACCGCAAACTAATTTTCCTATCAACAATAATTAAACTTTCACTCACACTCCTTTGACCCATTCTCTTCTGTCTACTCATTAACGACTGTATCTTAAAACCCACAATAAATTTTCCTTATCGCCCATCTGATAAATAATACATAAAATCATTACGAAATAATTCATTAGTGAAGCTCGATAGTGAAACATTTTGTAAATTCGTATATTTTCCGAATAAATTATTTTGGGTAGAGATCCACCCTTATAAACGATACTTACTTTTATTCCATTTCTACAAGGACTAACGTATAAAAATATTATCTTTAATTTCCATTTCTTACAATACTTTCTGATAACATGCCAGTTACAAAGGAGGGTAATATTCGTGAATTCGTGAAATAATCCTGAAATGTCTACAAACATTGTGATAACTAGATAACGTTCACATATATTGTTAATTGCTAGGTGAAAAATATTGGTTATGTCTGCATAATTCATAATTTTTGTTTTACAACGTTAGAAAATTCAGTTACTAACATAATAAAACTTTTCCAACGTAAATATTATTTAATAAGAGTTCTTTTCAAATGGAGGAATTTTTTTGTTGTTGCAATAAACATTTTCTACAGTTTTAATTTTAAACTTTGCTGAAAACTGATTGCTTTGTAGAATGTTAAAATTAATTATATTTATATATATTACGCCATACAAGAGGTATAGTTGGTACAGAAAATACGGATTTATCGCGTTATTTTTACAAGACACGAATTGTTTCGCATTTTGTTAGAATAGCATAAAAAATTCTTAAAAGAAAAAAACTTTTTGGTCTCCGCAAATTTATTTCCACAGACAAGCAAAGGATAAGCTCTTGGCAGCCTTGATGGGGGATGTTCCGACCCCGCCAATTAATTACGCTTACTCGCTACAAGTTCTTCTAGGAGGATGAGATCAGAAGGGAAGGAAAGGGAAAGGGCTGTTCCACGAAAGCTTCGTCAATCCACTGAACGTGACAATTATCCCTCTCGTGGGTCAGAAACTTTTTATATGCCGCTCCAGTGATTAATCGATCAACCGTTAGAGCTACGTATCTATGCGTATAAAAAGGCTCTAATCATGATCGTGAACTTGAAGCAGAGCGTACATATGGAACAACAAGGTAAGAAATTTTCAATAATTTCAGAAGATGTATATTTAATCTCAGGTTTTAACTTACAGTTACGACAATGTTTATTTTAAAAAATCCAGTCATCAAATTAAATATATTATTCGTACATGAGGACACATTTTTAACGTTCTTCGTGACACATGGTTAAAATATATTAACGCAAACCAAAAAATATTTTTCCACTTACGTGTTACAGCAAGGATATTAGCAAATAAGTATAAAAAAATATTTAAGCAATAAAATGATTATTACAGTACTTAAAACAATGTGAATTTAAATCAATTTTTTATATATTTTATTATTTAAAATTAATAGGTTCTTCAGTTAATTTTAAAAGAATAAATTTAAATTATTATTTTATATGGTGCTTAAGGCATTGCCTCGATCAGACCTAGTATTAGCTTGATTATAAATTATAAAAAAGTCCATTATAGGCAGTGCTATGGCAGTCTTTTGCTCCAGATTCTTGGATACTAGAATAAAATAAATTTGATAGCGTTAGTGAATGAAGGACATTACTGCTACATGGGGACGAAAATGGAAGAGAAACAGTATGAAAGAAAAGGAGACCATCAGAAAAAGCTATAGAGCTTGGAATCATACACAGTATTTCTACAAGCTTTTATAATATTTATGTAGCAAGAAGAAAGTAAGAGATCTTTAAAGAAAATCGATATTATTGCTACCTGGTAGAAAAAAAATATGTAAAAAATGGTGTTGTTATATACATTTGAAAATGAATGTTTTAACATTAATTTATTACGGGTGTATTTTTCGTACATCAACCCTTCAATATCGATTTAGAAAAAAATCTGTATAGACGGTCGGTTAATTTTTAAGTGACCATATCAGAATTTATCGTTGCGTTGCGCCCACTCAAGGGCTTATGTCTCAATGATTTATTAGTAGTGGGGTCTAAAAGTTTCCGACCTGTTGGAGCCAACCTAGTAAAACCAATCAATTTAAAAATGTTTATCGTTTTCAAACTTGATACTTTTTTTAGGATGAATGTTTGTTACGTTAAGTCTTCATGATAATGTTCTCGTAAACAGTAGGTCGAACGGTCTTTAATTGGTGACATCGTATTAAAACGTTCATGTTTTCAAGATTTAATTTTTATTCTGATAACAAACAACTATTGTTTTAAACCAGTTTTAGGCTAAAAAGTAGGTTGTCTACATAATGATATTTATCATTTAGAAGTGCCATTGTGTAATCGGTTGTGATATAAAGTAAACATTAAACGCTTTATCTGAACTTTAATCGGTCTCTCTTTTTTACTTGATTTAAAAGTGTTTTAAATTTTATCTTGTTTTTATGTGTTCATATTTTTCAACGACCAAGAGATAAATCATCACCAAGAAAATTTAAGTTCATTGTTTCGTTTAAAAATCTTATTCCTACAGTTTATCTTTACGATTTTGTTTCCATTTACGTTATACAGCTTCAAATGCTATTTACGACTCTCAAGACATCTCTCTTGATATTTATACTGCAGAAAGATATTTTACATTTTAATTAATTTAAGAATGATTATACCTACGTACGTATTTTTGGTAAGTAATACATAGTCGTAACAATCGGCGGGTATGTATGAGGAGATGCATGAATGTGGAAGAGGCGAAGAATGTTTGCAAAGACAGAGAGGTGTGGCGTTCTATTCTCTCTGCCTACCCCTGCGGGGAAGCGGCGTGATGGTTAGTTAGTTAGTTTATTACGACTTTTGAAATATACTTTCAGCATTTTCGTGCGCAATTTAAACAATTTTTGTCATCTTTTTGGTGGATTGACCGCTAATATCTCTTTATTTTATTCCTATTATATGTAAATATTTATAAAATTTTAATGCAAAAATTGTAAAACATTACTTTTCAGAAAAAAAATACCGAAAATCACTATGAAAAGTCAGTTTAATTTATTATTGTATTTTTGGTAAGGGAGAAGTTGTTAATGCGACATTAAATTTTTTGATTTAAATAGTATACCTCCGACTGGTGTTTTTAGTTAATGCTGTAAAAAATAAAGTGCGATAGGAAAACATTATTTTTACGATATATTTTAAGGATTATGCTGAATGATTGTGTAATTTATCGAGAATTCCTTTCGTTTTAATATTTATTATCTTTTGGCACTAGGCTGGAATTTTTGGACCTTACTGCGTTTATATTTATTGCCTGCCAAATGCCGTTCAGTAAGAGGTAGGTTTTGTATTTTTTCATAAACATTATAGATGAAAATTATTACTGCTGAATGAGATCGTTCATATTCAAGAATGTAATTTATTCAACAATAATTTAGTTTGACTTCTAACGTGGTGAACGTTTTATATTACACATTAAAGTGTGCTTATAATTATGAAAGGGGGAGGAGTGATTTAATTAAAGATGATTTCTGAAAATAACTTCCAATTTTCATTTTAAGTTAGAGGTAAATATAGTTCCCAAAATTTTGTGAACTAATTATATAATTTACAGAAAACATAGTGTTTCTGACATCTCAATATATGCTCAGTATGTCAGAGGGTAGAAATTTGGTTTATGATACAATATTCAGCACCACTAATCTGTTTGATTAAAAATTAACCACACAAGTTGAATTTAAATCCTCCAATGAAGGGTGGATTTCATTGAGCAACTGTTTTGAAATATAAACCGATTCGTTTGAAACATGTCAGAATTAATTATTCTCTGATTGATGGATTAATCCAGAAGCGCGATCGTATTGATTAAAAATGTTTTAGGTTACCAACAAATTGGTTTCGTATTTTTAAATTAGGATAACTTTATTTTAAACGATAATAAAATTGGTAGGTGCGTACCTAATTATTTTTTTTGACATCTCAACAAAGATGTTGAAGAATATGGAAATCTGGGCATTTACGGGACTTACAAACGTCATAGGCAGGTTGAAGTAATCAATTTACACACGTGTAACGTTCACCAATTCTACCCATGATTGATAACCACACTACTCGAATTCTTGAAACTTCTAGACATATTGATCAAACTTAAAACACAGTGTGCAAGAGTATGTGATATCAGAATCTTGAATTATAACCACAAACATGAGAAATGCTAGAAAATATCCTTTTTATTTTAACATTTTTGATTTTAATTTGACCAGTCAATTTATTCACAACAAATATCACTTTGTCCAAATACTATTTGGACACACTCAAAATGTTGTACCTAATTATTTACACTATCCGCATATTAATTTTTGAATCATGAAATAGAATAAATAAGTCATTTTCTAACCCTTGTCCGCGCCCAATAGTAGTTTAAAATACAAATTTAGTAATGAAATATATTTTTACTATGTATTATATTATTATCCTTCGCTGCTGTTGATTATTATTACACCATTTTTTATTTATTCTTACATCATTTTTGATATTAATTTATTTTTACAGATCATTATTATGGACTTCATGATATTTGTTTCTTTAATGTGTAGATACTATTTTTCCTAATGCTTTTAATAAAAAATAATTGTGCCACAAATAACATCTTAAATATCAATTATACTCTTTTGACTTTTGCAAAGTAAATTATGTGACTGATATTATTAAAATATTGAGATTTTGAACTTTTAATTTTTTTAAATATAAATAAGTCTCTAAATTATTACAGTACATAATTTTAAACTTTGTTCACTAACTGGGTATCTTTTCAAATGATGATTTTTTTTCATTTACAACTTAATTTATGTCTTAACTTTGGAGTTAAATATATTTTACAAAATTCACAGAATTAAATTTAGTACATCATTATAATCGTAGCCTTGCCAGTGACTTGAATTTTCAAATTTTAACTGAACGAATTATATCCACTGAGCAAAAAAATCCAATTTATTAAACTTTAATTTATATTTGAATCACTAACTTTATGATTTTCCATTTTATAATTAATTTTAACTTAGTTTTAAAATCACTACTAACAATTTTTTTCTTAATTATAATATCTACCGGTTTCGAAGCTAATCGCTTCTTTATCAAGACTGATTAATACTTAAACACTATCTACTTAACGAATTTCAAAATATAATATTTTGACGGTTAGGCAAAAGAGCTTGTATAGATCTCAAGTGGCTTTATTTTTTATGTTGATTGGTAGTCACAATCAAAAGGGATCAGAGATGATGAGTGAATGGAAACATATTTAAAAAAGGACTTTAAAAAAATCATATTTTTGTATCTATTAGTTGTAAATTATTATAAATTGCCTTTTTATCTAATTTCAGTCCTCAATAGCCACATAAACACTTAAATTAGATTACTTAGATTACTTAGAAATTATATATTTTTAATTTTTTTACAAAAATGTTAACAAAATAAGTATATAACCACTCACCGAGATTTTTACGTCTACCGGTTTCGAGACGTACCCGTCTCTTCGTCAGGACAATCACTAACAAGCATGCAAACAATACTACCCTTCACCACCATAGCACCATTTACACACTCAAAACTACACAAAATGTCTAACACATGCGATTTTTGGTCGACCCGAAGACCAACATGCACTTTAGTTATCAATACAGACACGCGTTACGAGCCGAGGTTAAACGTGCAATTATAAATTATAAATTAAAAACACGATTATAGTATAGAAATTATAAATTAAAACCACGCAATCCCTGATCCCTTTTGACTGTGACTGCCAATCAATACAAAAAATAAAACCACTAGAGATCTACCCAAGCTCCTTTGCCTAGCCGTTTAAATATTTTGAATATTGTTAAGTAGATGGTGTTTTAGTATTAATCAGTCTTGATAAAGAAGCGGTTAGCTTCGGAACCGGTAGACATTATAATTAAATAATTGAAATAAAATATTTATAGTGATTTTAAAACAAAGTTACATTTAAATTATTTATATTTTAATTTAAAAGCGGGGAGACTTTTCAAGTTACTAGATAAACCCATAAACCGGTAAGATATCGATTTAAAACACATTTAAAAAACTTCAACTAAATATTTTCAATAAAACATCAAACTTTTGAAATGGACAAATCTTACTTGTACTGATAAAACTTAACTTAGCGAATCATAGCTGTAAATGATTATTTTTTAAACAAAGAACGCTTACAAAGCACGATAAATCTTCATACCCCTTCAATATTCGAAAATCATTGACTGGGAAAGGGTTTGAGACAACACGATTGCCCATTTGTTCTTCTTTGAGGAAAAAAGTATAAAAGTCCTTTGGTTTTGTACAGCTGAACCATTTAGAGTGCTTTAATTTATTTTCTTTTCAATAAAAAAATAAAGCAGTTTAATTAAGCATTCACTTACATAAAAAAAAGGTTAGTTCTAACAGAACTGAGTACACCAAAATTTCAAAATTGTAACCAAATGTAAGTTACAGATAAAAAAAAATAAATCATAAAAAAATCTTTTTTAAAATGCAATTGGTAAATATTAAATACAATTACCACATACAATACAATTACAAGAATATCGCAGTGTCATTGTAACCCTCGCCAGGTTACAGCAGACATGTTTTAAATGCTCAAAAGCAATTGCAAATTTATTTTCAACATAATAAATGGTTTAAAAACGTTATTCAATTAAATCATGCATTTGTTATTGTACCGACAATTGTAAGACTTGGCACGATCAGATCAATCAGAACCTAAAATCTGGCGGTGTCAAAAGTCTGCGTAATCGGAGGGCATGTATGACTAGATGTATGGATGTGAAGGAGGCGAGGAGTGTATGTCAGGACAGAAGAGTGTGGCGTTCCATCCTCTCTGCCTACCCCTGAGGGGAAACGGCGTGATGGTAGTAGTAGTAGTAGTAGTAGTTATTGTACCGTCAATATGTGGAATTTTAAGTACAGGTTGAAACTAATTTTTTAGAGGTTTTTATAGTTATTGAGCCGAAACTTATATTTTAAAATACTTTTATTCTTTATTATATGTATTGTACGTTAATAATACAAGGGTGATGTTTTAGAGATTTCAACAATTCAATATTTTTGAAAGAAAATGAGAATTCAAAAGTTATGAAACTAAATAAATAAATTTTTTAAATAAATTTAAAATATTTTTTTCACATCTCAACAATAATGAAGAAAAATTTAGAAGTGTGGCATTTACAGGGCTTACGACTGCCATAAGCTGGTTTAAGTGATCACTTTTCTCACGTGTAATATTCACCAATTCTACCCATGAAAACAACCACGCTACTCAACGTGTTGAATCGTCTAGATTGATCAAACTTGAAACACAGTGCTTGACTTCACTGAAGACATCTCTGGTAGGATTTGGAAAACTTTTATTAAGCAGAAACTCTTTCGTTTTATGTGAGGTTCGAATACTGGATCATTTTCAAATACTTGAGAAACGCCAGAAAATATCATTTAATTATTTTTTTTAATCTTATAATTTGGTCAAATTATGTAATTATAAAAAAATAAATCGTAATTGGAGATAATTCATATTTGTGAACAAGTATTAAGACTCTCTTAAAATGTTGTAAACATGATAAATAACTATATTCGCTAACCGGTTCAACGCTTTGTATGAATTAATTTGATTTAATTTCAAATTAGGAACAATTTCAATCTGATAATAAATATTCCAGTGTTGCCAACGTAATTTCCTAATTTACTATCCAGTCGAACAATCAATCAGTCGAATAATATAAATCAATCAACGCGTTAGATAAATTATTGAGAGAAGGGAGTAAAATAATTTATCGAAATTTACTCAGCGTATTCATCAAGTAAGGAGTGAACATTGTTATTAATTGTATTCTTAACGTAATGAAGTGGGCAACAGGTATATAATATAATTCCTAATTATTTTATCTTCACTTTTTTGAAAATTGATTTGAATAAAGTATTTTTTATTATATTTGACATCGAGTAGTAAAACAATAGTTTCAAATATTTTTGTTATTTCACGAAATACCTCTAAATAATGAGATACCTCGCATATTCAGAGAAGAGCTAATTTAAAAAATAAATGAATGAATGACAATGATTTTTAAAACACTCTGAGTCACTCACTCCAATTAGAAGTTATTTTTTATATTACTTTTTCATCTCACCATAGATGTGAAATTATAGTGAATTCAAGCAATATGTTTCGCATTTGAACAATATATATAGAAGTTCCGAGAATTCGAATAGTGTGGTTGTCAATCATGGGTAGAATTAGTGAATGTTACACGTGTGTAAAGTGATCACTTAAACCAGCTTATGGCGATCGTAAGCCCCGTAAATGCCCAGACTTTATATTCTTCTTCATCTACGATGAGATGTCAAAAGACAATGTATTTTTTATTGTTTTTGCTCATTTTAAAAGTATTTCCAATGGTTAGTGACAATAATTTCAATGTACCCGCAAAATTTACCATGTTACGATGTATAACGCTTTAATCTTAAATCACTTTGTTTTTTGGGAAATAATAATACACAACCACAGCGGGACACCTAAACTGTGATATTATTAAAATAAATAAAAACTATTTGTTCTTTTAAAAGAACATGCGATTAGGAATTAAAACGTTATTTTCAAATAATAAAATTATGCTGACGCCATTAAATATTTCGTTCTTAAGGTTTCATAAAAAGCTTAGAAGTAACATTACACAACAAGTATTTGTATTCACCAGACAATCGGTACGTGAATATTGACCGAGGAGGCAGTGATGTTTACTGTAGCCTTACTTTACTGCCTGTAGCATATGTAGTTCTCAAATCAAGTGTAACTAGAAGAAAATATATAGGCTAAGTATATCTTAACAAGAGAAAAAAAAAGGAATTTTCAAGTGCGATCGAAATCTGATTATAATTATTTCTTAATTTTTATTAGAATATTAGCCATTGACTGCCAGTATCAGCCACCGGTGGCTGACACAAGGCATTTCAATTGCATATCGTCAGCCACCGGTGACCGACACGAGGCATTTCAATTGCGTCTCGTCGGCCACCGGAGTGTGACACTTTTTACCTTATATTGTCAATATAAGGCATTTAATTGCGTCTTGTTGGACACCGGTGGCTGACACTTTGAACCTTATACTGACATATATTGACTTGTATTGACAATGTTAGGTACAATGTGTCACTCCGGTGGCCGACGAGACACAATTGAAATGCCTTGTATCGGGCACCGGTAGTTGATATTGGTAGTCGATGTGTTAACAAAAAAAATATATTCTTAGAGCACGAACTTTACATCTTTATAAACAAAAGTAACGAGCGTTAATATGTTACAAAATCTAAGGGAAGAAATCATTGTTTGGGAGATACTGCCTGTTTCGACGTATATCAAAGAGGAAGAACAGCAACATGTCACAAGTGCCTTTCATGTTTGTTAAATGTTATGAAACTTGTTTCAACTGCATCAGAAACATGTTGCTTATCAGGGTTTATATACAGATATTCTTAGTTTTAAACATAAATCAATAGAATTTAATACTGATTTAATAGACTGCCTCCGTAGTGTAATTATCAGCATGCTCGCCTACCGCATTGGAAGTCCCGGGTTCGATTCCCAGGGCTCAAATAAATGAAAGTGATTTTTTCACTCTAATATTCATTTAATATTACCCTGGACTGGTGGCTAAAGCGAAGGACTGATCACCTTTCCTTCATGTGTTAACGATCAAGATAACACTACATTTATATGATACCGTGTCCTAAGCACCATCGGGTGCGGATAAGGGTTTGAATGAAATGATGACTTGATTGTAAATGACAATTTAAATATAAAAATAAAACGCCTGTAAAATACCAATTTTTGACATGAAAACTACAGATGTTTTCATCAACAAGTTTTTACTTTCACCTGTTAATGGAATCATAGTTCACGAAACAAATCATGTTTACTTAACTCAAAAAAATGGTTTTATACGAGTGTTTAATTTGGTATTCAAAAATATTTTGAACATAATCCTTGATTTCATGAAAATACGGCTTATTATGGTAACTTTATCAAGTTGTTTTATGTGTGTGATTTCTAGGGTAAGACTACTTCAATTAATGAGCTTAGAATTAGAGGTCCAAATCCCATTTCAGCTGTTCGTATTTATGTTGCACTCGTCTTCATTTATACTCGTTGGATTTTTTTAAACTTATCGCATTTCAGCGATAAGTATTAAATAAAAAGTAAGAGAATAAAACAAAAACAACATAAATTATAATTTGATCAGAAACAAGAGATTTTTGTGTTTTTTTGTCCAGGAAAATTAACATGGAATGTTTTTTTGAAACGAAACATGAAACCTTATATGAAAACTCCTGATTTCACCTAAACTATAACTAGACATACCAAAATAGGTATGAGTGATGAGTATGATCAGTATTTACGTATGTGTAGTACTTCAATAATATATGTTAGCAGGCACTGCCTACACCCATTAAAGTTCCCAAAATGACACACATACATACGATCACATAACGGGGGCTGGTTGTATGTATTATTACATTCTCTGCTTATTATTATGATTTATTGCCCTACTCTTTGGTATTCTCATTGAAGATTCCCTAACATTCATCCCACAGTACAAAGAAAAGCTACTTACATATTCGTGGGACTATACCGATATGTATTCTTACAAACGGTTTTTAAAAAAACCTTCGTATTGTATACACACATATATATATATATATATATATATATATATATATATATATATATATATATATATATATATATATATATATATATATATATATATATATATATATATATATATATATATATATATATATATATATACATATATATATATATATATATATATATATATATATATATATATATATATATATATATATATATATATATATATATATATATATATATATATATATATATACATATATATATATATATATATATATATATATATATATATATATATATATATATATATATATATATATATATATATATATATATATATAAATATATATATATATATATACATATATATATATATATATATATATATATATAAATATATATATATATATATATATATATATATATATATATATATATATATATATATATATATATATATATATATATATATATTTATATATATATATATATATATATGTATATATATATATATATATATATATATATATATATATATATATATATATATATATATATATATATATATATATATATATTTATATATATACATCTCTATACTATACTATACTGGTTTGGTTTTTTCTCGTTTAATATTTAATTTTTCTTGTTATTTTCCAAACAAAAGTACCTACGGGTTTTTATCTTGTATTGTGTTTTTTGTTAATTGACATGGTTGGACCTAATAACAGTTTTACTTCCTTCATTTTATGTGTATTCAAATAATATTTGAACCATTTTCGATATAAGCTTTGTTTTCAGCTACTTTCATTTTATTTATTCACACCATATGTTTATTTTTAGCTTATAATAATATTTTTTTTTAACGAAATACCTCCACTTCTTGCCAACTTGCTACTCGTAATATGGTTGATTTGATAATTTGGCACATTGAAATGTAAATATTTTTCAAGCGTCTGTAGAAAATTTCTTAAATTCGAAGTAGAAAATTTCTTAAATAAATCTAAAAGATTTATTTCGTTACATAAATCATGCAAATTAAGTTCTGAAGATAAAATATGTTTCACTTGCAGGCGATTTCTTAATTATCATTGTTTTTACAATCAACATGATTGGTCAAATAAACGTGTCTGGAATATACACGACAGCAGATCGCTTGCCAAGACACCACCTTGTCCGTGTTAGATGCTAATCCATCTTGTTTTACACTGAGATATACATATCGCAAGTATGTATTTATATGGATATATTATAAGGATATTAATTTGAGGGTCTTCCTACTCTTGATCCAATGAATTAACCCTCGGAGGGGAAGATTGATGACGTAATTAAGTGCAGATTAAACAATATTTTTGATACTAATATTTCCTAAAGGTTTCTCATACAATGGAAGCACATTAACCCCATACCATAATTATTACCTCACATTTATTAGTCATTACGGACGTTAGTCGGTACGCATTTATTTTGCATTAGGATGAATGGAAATTGATTTAAAAATTGAGTCAGTAAAAAATTTAAAAATTAAAAAGAGTCCGTATTTACATCTAAAGTTTTTACTACTCCACAATGTTAACACTATTAAATGAATGATTAATATGTTGGATTTAAACAGTGTTGTCTCGTGAACTTTGAGGTTTACGGTTGGATCCTTGGTCTACGATAAATTAATTCGATTTTTGAAATACAAGCTACGAGTCACTTGAAATAACTGTGTGTAATTTCAAAATTATATTATTTTGTACTGCCATTAAAAATATGTTGATGACAATATGTCTGTATTTTCATTTTCCACAACTCTACATAAGTCAAAGTAGTTTTTCATATCTTTAATTACTAAATATTTTCATAAATATTCTTTATTTCACTTGCATACACTTGGGTTGATACTAGGACTCCATTGTGTACCGTTAGGTTTGTATTTGATAAAGGTAATCATTTCAAATTTTATCCATTTTCTTGACTGACAATATTCCTTTGGTGGTGAAATTTCCCTGCGTTTATCAAAAACCTATGCAGAGTGATCTACAATATGTTATCCGCCACAAAGTTCGAAAAGGGTATTTTAGAAAAACAATTTATCCAGCCAGGAAAAAAATCGTTTCTTATTAATTTGACGAGACTATTATAAGATGATGGGAAATCTTGTCCACTAATATTAGTAATTCTCATCCTGCGAGTGGCGACGTCAAAGTTCCTAACTCGATATAGGCCACAATAAAGGAGCTTTACGACACAATTCCTCGGGACGGTGATGGGCGAGGGGGGAGGGTGAGGGGTGAGAGCCGGTTCGGGGAAGGAGGAGGCCTTGTTTTCGGTAAATGAGTTACCCAAGTTTGGCGCAATCACACGCCTATACGAAATAGGGGGAACAACGTAAAATGCGTTAAATGTTGTATCAGCGAATCTTCATTATTAAAATAAATAAATAAAATAATAACAACAAAGAAGGTTTGAATTGAAGACTCACATAGTTTATATTTATTGTTAATTTTTTACATAATATATATGTATTTATATATTTTTTTGTTTTTTGTTAGAATCAAATACCTCTATAAATGGACTAGCAATCTAAATCATTTTTTTTATTTTTGATATCTGTTTTATTCTTTCCAGTATACTTTATTATTACCGAAAATAAAATGTATACCACAGGGCATTCCTTGGTGTTTTTTCCATTCATATATATAATATTTTTTACTTGTAATTTTACTATATTGTAAAATGCAAAAAAAAGACTGTTGTCATCTTAAATTGAAATTGTTCTATATATGTCTTGTCTTTCCAAAAACAAAAGATACATATAAATAATCATAGAGTTGTTTAATATTCATATAGGTATCTACAAAGTTAAGCTATACGTTTTGTAGAACAGCTTCATATTTTATTCATAACACTTGTTTGAACTCCACTCTGTTCCACTTTCAATAATTGAATGTACGAATCCGAGAATTTTTAATCATTTTTTAGAAGAAATGCTTCCAATGGTAAATTAAAATAAAATTAAGCAGATACAAAGAGTTTTAATGAAAAAAATACAAATACAATATTTGACCGAATAATCATATCCATCAAGCACATACAATAATACGAAATAGTACGAGTACGGGTATATAACTCCGAATACCCTAGCCGTAGCTGCTCTTCATATAACCACTGAGGGATCGTTTTGAAGAAATAACGATTACCTTGTCATGTAAAGTAAAATCATCATAGTTAATATAGGTATACAATCATGAATAGAATCCTGAATTTTAAATAACGTAAAAATAAAATTTTACTAGCCAATAGCAAGTTCCTAAGCCATGTAAATGTGCAAATTTTTTTATATTTTATTTTTTTAAGAAACTGTTTTCTCCGTTCATATATTTATATTTCATTAGTGAGATATTATTTGATGTAAAATTTGGTGTATAGTTTCTGACAATTTTTTAACAACGCTTTTCCCCCATTTTTACTATCCAATACGTTCGCATTCTTTTTTTCTTACACCCCCCGCTAAAAAAAATGTCAAAAAAGGGGTGAGAAATAATATTACCTACCTAGCTTTCCCTTCGATCTTTTAGAGCGTACCCAACCCCCTAGAAGCTCTCTCGAGAGCACACTGGGAGACGGTACAATTCCGATGGAAATTCATAATATCGATTGACATGCATTTACGTAAATACTTTTATATATCGCCCACTCCTTTCAAGAACGTCATAAATCAAAAATTGTCCATTTTCAGTTGTGCATGTTTTCGGAATGCCCAAAAAATGTACTATATCCCAGCAAAAGTGGCATATTTTAACTTAATATTTACCCGCTACAGGGCAGAAAGTGTTGTTTTTATATTGAGGAAGAAAAAGTAATGTGTAATTATTTTTTTTAAATACATATACTACACTACATACATATACTACATATATATATATACTACATATACTACATATATATATGTATATATTTTTCAAATGGAGAAAGAACCTTCAGGTTTTACCTAACAAGATATGTTGCACAGTAAAAAGTTCAATAAGTGGCTTGATATATATTTTTAATACATTGTATTATATTTTTAAACTTTGAAAACGATCCCTTGAAAAATCTAAATTTTTTATTTATGACGTTCTTGAAAGGAGTGAGCGAATATGATGTACAGTGTATTATATTCGCTTGTTTTTGTAATCAAATAAAATATTCCTCTTTATCGTTAATGATTACAGTAAATAAGATAAGTAAGTATTGATACGGTTCAGTTAAATTGATTTATCCGTTATCCCTTTTTGCTCGAAATTCCATTGTACCGCATCAAACCAGAGTCCTGTTTTAGGTGAACGTTTTCAGGAATCGCAAATGAATGATTACATTGGATGGCGGACCTAACGATGTGTGAACAGCCTCCGCAAGAGGAATATTGGCTGTTTGAAGCTGTCTGTTCCTCTATCTCTTCTGCATTATATCAATAACACAGGCTATATCGTTAAACTGATAGCTATGAAACTGTATGACGATATTTATTAAGAGCTAACGCAATATTTACTAACGTCCAAAACCAATTTTATAAAACGTTTATAAAATAGTTAAACAATAGTATCATACATAGGAAATATAAATTATGGCAGTACATAGTAAATATAAATTACGTTGACTTTGGGAGTTTGTTATAGAAGTGTTTAAATAAAATGAAACAAAGAAAAAATCGTGATTTGAATGGAGTTATTATAAATTCTGTTAAGGTATGACTCTGCAAAAGCCAGTTATTTAAAGCGCTGTGAAGATTCCATAAGTCTTACATATAAGACATATTCAAAATGTACATATTTTCGTATTCAATAATTTCACCAATTCCAAAAAGTCATGTATTTTTGCTATATTTCTTCTTTCTTCTAATCCTTATACGCACCCAATGGTATATAAGGCACTGCATCGCCACTGCAGTGTTATATTGATTGTTACTTACATCAATGCAAGGTGATTACTTCTGCGTTTCAGGGCCAGTCCAGGGTAATGTTAAATATATATCGGAGTGTAAAAGTGCTTATATTTATACAACCCCCCCCACCCATGAGAATCAAACCAGGGACCTTCAGCATGGTAGCTAAGCACTCTAACAATTACACCACGGAGGCGGGCAAAATTTTGTTATATTTAGCTATCCAAAATTAAATAGATTAAAAAAGTACAACTTCATTTTAATTTATAGATCTGATAAATATTATTACATAAACTGACCTTCCTTGATTCAACGGCACACAAAGTTTTTCAAAATATATAAAATATTTGAGAAAAGTGGGGTTTTGTTTGTCGAAAAAAACATAATGGAAATGCATCCTGTAATAATATATTCTCTAAAACGTTGTTCTGTTAAGACCGTTTTTATTTACAACAACGTTGTAATTAAATATTTCTCCCCTTCTTAAAAAAGATTAACCTTTATAATTAATTAAACGTATTTAAAATTAAGTATTATGTGAAATTAAGTAATTGGTTTTCTTTAAGCAAACATTTTTTTAATATTTTGAATTAAATCACAAATTATTAAATCACATATTATTTATATAAATTGGTTAAAATGTGTGATTTGTTACTATATATAATTCTTATTTGAGTAAGTAAATAATAAAAGGAATATTAATATTAATTTTTGGGATATCAAAGATTTATATTTTACAACATTTTGAGTGTGTCCAAATACTTGTTCACAGAATCTGGATTATATCCAATTACAGGAGTTATTTTCATAATACTTTTTGATATTTCATCAAAGATGAAGAAGAATATGGAAGTCTGGGAAATGAAGAAGAATATGGAAGACTTCCATATTCATCTTTGATGAAATATCAAAAAGTAATATGAAAATAACTCCTGTAATTGGAGATAATCCAGATTTTGTGAACAAGTATTTGGACACACTCAAAATGTTGTAAATGAATTATCTGGTCAAATTATAAGCATAATAATAAAAATGAAAATGGTATTTTCTGGCGTTTCTCATGTGTGTGATTATAATCCAGGATTCGGATCTCACATACTAATATAAGGGTTTCTGCTTAGTAAAAAGCTTCTTTACATCTCACCAATAGATGTCTCTAGTGAAGTTCTAGTGATTCATGAACAAGGTTTCTAAATTGGTTCATATATATAGAACTTCCAAGAATTTGAGTAGTGTGGTTGTCAATAATGGGTAGAATTGGTGAATGTTACACGTGTGTAAAGTGATCACTTAAACCAGCCTATGACGGTCGTAAGCCCCGTAAATGCCCAGACTTCCATATTCTTCTTCATCTTTGATGAAATATCAAAAAGATTTATATTTTGATGCATATTTATTATTTTTTTTATTCTAGCAAACATTTTTACCAACCGCTGTATTTATCATTCAATAATATTGTTTTTATTTTTTAAATCCTCCATATTAATGATTTTTAACATTTGATCACCGAATAGCGCGATCGCGCTTCATGGTTCTATCGAAAATGACAGCGGCGCGATTGCGTTCTATACGTCAGTTTACGTTTGACGAGCGCCAGTAAATGCCAAATTCTTTAATATTTGAATTAAAGTTTTACCCTTGAAAATAATACTTTTATGTCCCTGATTTCAACCAGAAAATGTCGAGCGACGATAAAAGTTCTCACGAAGATGAAAATATAGCGGAACAATTCAGCTACATTATTAGTGACTGTAAAAGTGTTAGTGGAAGTGGATCCTGGTAATTGTAGAGTGGGTTTGATTAGTGATAGTGATGATGACCATGAACATCGCAATTTTGAGGTTAGTCATTGACCAAATGCGCACTTCGTAAAGTTAACTTGACACGATTGTTTCGAATATGTATGCTCTATTATAATAATAATTAATCATCATAGTACCTAATGAGGAGAATGTTGAAATTATTTAAAATAGTTGTTATTTTTAGAAATCGGACCAGTTTTTGGCTTTTAATATTTTTTTAAGTGGTTCTATTGATATTTTTGAAAAAATACATAAAAATATTTGGCTCTTTTACTACCATTTACAAGTGTACAAAATAAATCAATAAATAATATCTGTGTTACAACCAAAAATAAACTTAATACTCGTGAAAATACAAACATGCCTACCTTTTACTGAACTGTACACCACACCCTTCTAATTCACCCTAGTATTGTCTTTTAAATTCAATATCCTTAGATCATAATATCCTTTACATGTCGAATATGTCTTGAAGAACCTCGCATGGATGTAAATTATTTCTGAGACTCGTGTTACCCTCCCAAGAGATGAAACCAAATAAAATGACACATATCTGTTTCCAAATCCACCAAGGATAATTTATTATTTTATCGTTAGGTTATTTAAGCGTTTCATCTTCAAATTTGAGCATATCAGCATGTTTACATTAAGGTGTTCTTATGAAATTTATTTTGTTCAATTAGTTTTAAAGAAAAAAATCTCTTTTACTCTTCAATTTCAATTTATACCGATTTAAAAAACTATTTTTTAAAACAACCTTATATTACTTTATGTTTTAATTTAGTCATTATATCTTTTAAGTTTTTATTCGGTATCCAATTTCACAGACACATTAATCACGGAATATTTATCTGGAACAAAATTAAATATTTTTTATCTGATGACCTATCTTTAAATATGAGCGATTGGAATATGAAACATTAAAATTTATTCCTTGTGTTTGATTTATTATTTAATTAAAGTCTTATGACGCTTAGCATATAATATTTAAATAAAAAACTAAATAAAATTATTTTATGAGAATTTTCTTCAAGTCTTGGTTTGAACTTGCTAATCACTCGGGTGGATGCTGCCGTTAGAATCGAATCCGAGACATAAATAAACATTTTTTCCTGCGTATGCGCTTTGATTGTTATTTTGTCGGTCCCTATTTTTTTATGATAACGGTTTTAAAAAAAATCTACATCACAAAAACTCTAATTAAGTTCAACATATCTAGTTGAAAACTATTAAATGTACTAAAATGGTCACTTGGTCCATTATGAAGTATTAAGACAACCTTTATACTGCCATCGAGTTTTGAATATGTACTTAATTTTGTACCATTTATACGTCTGAAGTTAAGTTTATGGAAGTTAAGTTTTATATTTAAGTTTTAAACATGAAACAGTCACCAATTCTCCCTTAAAGGCATAAGTCTAAGCTGTTTTGGCCTAGTAATAACAATTTAAACCCTTTTACAAAAATTACTACCATCTAGAACGTAATAATTTAAATACGTTATTAAGGGAATAAAAGTTATACATTTCAGTTTGGAGAGATATAAAGTAGAGTGAGTATCGTTTGTGAAATCACGTACACTTCTTTGTATTTTTATTTCTTGCGTCTTATATTAACCGGGATATTGGGTAGCACAGATGTACGAAGAATCAATACCTCCTCTCCCGGCATATTATTATCGGCCGCAAACAAACACCACGTGCTGGCGAGAGCTCGTGATTCAGTCGCACAAAATAGGAACTCCTCCGGCGCTTCGTTTCATACAGATTTTCCCCCCATTTACCTACAAACTGGGTAAAAAGTTGGAGGTTTTGAGCGGTCAATTGGGTCAGAAGGTGCTTAGTATTTTTTACGTCACGTAGGACGTCAATTCTAAAAGATACATTTAAAAATACATATATATTTTTAAGAATTTCATCGCATTTAAACACGTATTTGCGAAAAGATTGAATGAATTACGTACGAAAATTTAAGATATCTTGTACCTAATCAACAATATTTTAAAAACGAGTATAGTTTATAATAAAATGACTAGTCTGATGATGTCAGTAATGACGAAACCCAGTTGCTGGTCAAATAAAGTTTATGTGGAAGTAATATGGTTCTTTTCTTATATAAAATGCAGTTCCACCATGAAATATCAGTAATAACATAAATCTAATGAATATATTTATAAATTGTTATAATGAAATAAACATTATTTTTGTGACACTGTTTACGACTTTATAAATGTAAATTTATTTTTCTAATCTTAAGACAACCAAATTAATTACATTTTCAACTTTGATAAAATGTTTTTCATTATGAAGTAAACCATTTAAAATTTACACATAATTTTTCAAAAATAAAAAGTAAAATTAAAATATTCCAAAAATCTCGCAAATATCATAAATAAAGCGATTTCTTAAATTTTGGTTACATTTGAAGTTATTTATGGCTAAGAAACGTAAGAAAATGCACTCCCCTCGCTTAAAGGAAGAAATATTGCTATAAACAAACAGGGCGTGCTTAATTAGGCTCGACATTTTATATAAAAAAAATATTCACAAGGATAAGTGAATTTTACGAAACAAAATATCTGGTGACATCTGGAATTAGACGAGCGAATTTCCCCTTGCCTCGAGAGAAATTATCACGAAAGAAACTCTTCTAGACGATTTCATAGATATAATAAAATAATGCGAGCTATTTTTTTCCCAAATTTACTAAATATTAATATATATTCTAAGTATATTTTTTTACAATAGTAATAGTAAATTTGATCACTAAATTGTACAAATATTTAATTTTATCGCTAGAACATGGACCAATGAAACATGTGTTCTTAAGAAGGAACTTGAAAATCATAATTATTCCTATGCACATTTAAAAAAAAAACATAATTTAAATTAAATGATTTTCAAAAAAATATAGAATCATTAAGGGAAGGTAGTTTAGGATCCAAATGTTTATATTCTCAGTATGCAATGGACCTTTATTTTTTATGAAAAAAATATGGTCTGTAAACCTTATTTTTGCGCACTTCACTTCATGGTTTAAAATAAAGTTGAATGAATTTATTCAATCCGAGGCTGAACTTATTAACAACGATACATCGTTTATTCCCATTTTTTCTAAGATATTTATTTTTGCACTAGGAGAAGCATAAAATTGTTTCAAATTTTCATCGTTTTTTACCTCTAACTCTAAAGTTATCAATAAAAATACACATTATAATTTTAAAAATTCCCAGTAAATTAATTTACTACAAGTTTGACATTTATTGTTTTTCTTGTAAAAAACGCAATATGGTTGAAGTCCTGAGAATTTGATTGTAACCAACCAATACAAAAGAAAAACTGCTTTATTTAATAAAATTGATTTCATCAGTTATAACAGATAGTAAATGAGCTTAATATATTTCATTTTTGAACGAAGTAACTTCAAATAAAAGATTTATATTATTTTTAGGTATCGTTTAATTTATTTTACTATTATTTTATACATGGCCAGTTTTGAAGACTACAAGTTTTCATCAACAGGTGTACGAATAAATTGAAAATGGCTAAGGGTTTCCAATGGTGTTAACATTTAACAAATATTTAATTAAAAATATGTTGACAATATTATTTTATTGATAATAATTATTATTGTTTGGAACCATACAACATTCAAAAGAGTATTGATCATAATTAAAAGAAAGTTTTCAAATACATCAGAAAGTAATGTTTTGTTTTCGAGCACAAGAACTTTCGGCAATTAGTGAGTCTTTTTACAACACGTCCCTAGTTTTGTTTATTATAATAAAATAAATTTGGCCCGTTTGTATTCCCTGTACAATGAATCACACAACACCGTCCATTTATTGTGAAACTTCAACCATAAAAAATATATATTTTAACCGAATATATATTGTATACAAAGGAATCATGCTGTTGAATTACGGTACAAAATATAAATAAATCTTATTTTACGACACACTCTCTAAGATTAACACACACAAAAACGTTTTCTTTTGTTTGTTTTATATTTGATAATCTCATTATTCTTCCAAGTAAGGTGGAATTTTTGAATTTGAAACAATTATTGGCCGTTTTACGAGAATTTCGTGAAACATCCCTTTTACTAATAAAGACATATTAACGTTTTTTTTTTAAATATATAACATTTAGTAAAGTACTTGCAATAATATTTTAGAAATTCACTGTATTACAAAATAAATACTATTTTACATTAATAAGATTTATAAAACGACTTTGAATCTTATTCGCCTTCAGATGGACCGTAAGGGACCAGACCATTGATGTCGTCTTATTCGATGCATGTACTTCGGGGTGAAATATATTTTCAATGACCATGTACCAGTGACATTATACTCGCATATGTAAATGGAGTGCGGGAAACAAATAATAAAGAAAAGAAAGTGGAGTATAGCAATACTGGCTAGGTCACTCGTGGTTACATGTATGTACAAGCTTATATACTTATGTTGGACAAACAATTTACAAAATTAACTTTAGTCCATTATTTGATTCAACATCGGTTAAGCAAGATTCGTCGATATACAATTCAACCCCGCCCACTTCTTTCAACCTACGAGTATATAAGCTCGTTGAATTATAATTTTAACCCTAATGCACGTTTGACTTCGGCTCTTAACGCATGTTTGTACTGCAACGCTTAGTGCACGTTGGTCTTTGGGTCCACCAAAAATCGCATTTGTTAAACATTTTGTGAAGTTTTAAGTGTGTAAATAGTTCTATGGTAGTGAAAGGTAGTATTGTTTGCATGCTGTGGTAGTGATTGTCCTGACGAAGAGACATGTACATCTCGAAACCTGTAGACATAAAAACTCGGTGAGTGGCTATAAACTAATATTACTAACATTTTTGTAAAATAATAAATAAGTGGTTTATTCTTTATCAAAACTTACTTTTCTTCCGATGCTATAACTTGTTTTATTTTAGTAATACTACAATCTTGTTAAAAACGTAAGCGTGAGGTTAGATGTAAAATCCCTCGTTTAACTGTAGTTTATGGGTTCGTTTAACCCTTGAATTTATATTTAACTAAAAACCGTGTTTATCCGACATAAACCTTGCTCTCGGAAAATTACCAAACATAGAAATTCCCACAGATTTTCTTCGGAGTTTTTATCCAGCATCTAATTTTGTAGCTGCTTACATTTATTACAAACGTTACAGAAACTACATTATTTTCTATCTATCATTCATCTTTACTACATGAAAAATTTTATGATTTTATTGCTTTTTACTACATGCCTATCAAAGAATACGGAAATCAAATATACTGAATTATCAAAATGATCGACCAAAAAGAAAATGTTTTACATTTCCATGTATTTTGATAATTTGGCTTGATTTTTTCTCATTTATTTAACGCAGAAATATAATTCTGAAAGCGTGTTGCCATTCTTCTAGACTGCATGACTATTCTCGGATCCGACGCTGTACCTAAGTAATAGTGATGGCACAGTTGAGTGCACTGGAGGAATTATGACCAGCGTAATGACTAAGAACTATGTGTAATTAGATTTATCAAAGGTAATAAAGAAAAGGATTGATTAAAAGATTATCTGTTCCCCGCTGTATATTATGCGCGTTCTCTTTATACAT
>NW_028282041.1:37500-132500 GCF_059751285.1 Brachycentrus maculatus
AATAAAAATAATTTAATTACAACATTTTGAGTGTGTCCAAATAATATAAAAATAAAAATAATTACTATCAGAATAGTGTGTTAAAATAAAATGAAAATAATAATAATTACTATCAGGGTAGGGTTTGTTATCGTTGACATCTCAGCAAGATGCAACCAAAAACGGGAGAAATTTTTAGTAAAGATTATGACCAGCAAATTCCTCTAGCACCACATCTGCTTCCTCCACCATGACGTAACCACATGTGATGGAGAAAGATGGAAGACAAAAAACGAAAATTATGCTTCGCGGTTCGCGATACTGCTTTCTTCGAGTAAAGATGACAATTTTATAAATTTAAGCATTATATTTGATACTCTCATGTTCATATTAGAGATTTAAATTTGTATATAAGACAAACGAATATCCATGCATGCAGAAAAAATCAATAATAATGTTCTCAACAGGGAGTATTACGGTATACGCAACAGTTTCAAGAATAAATTATATCTGAACATAAATTTAGGTTGTTTTATAATAAAAGCAGTTTAAGTTCAATTTGCTATCGATGTTTTACTCTTATCTCTAACAAAGGAACAATAAACCTTTAAAAATATTTTTCAAGCACTATCATTTATTCATACACATGCTTTCACCCCCATATTCGAGGCTTTATCAATCTTCCTTTTCAACAGAAGCTTTTAACGGCATTGTTCTACATAACATGTGAAACAAACATTTTTTCTGCGAATTCTTGTTTCCTATTCTGCGCACATCTAAAAATACTCTTTTATTGAAAATAGTAGGTACGTACACGTATTCATAATGAAAGTTTTTTTTTATGGATGTGGAACATTGTCCTACATTTTGGACACACAATGAACTTTTGTCATTATGGGAGAGTAAATAAGATTAATTATGACGAACCTAAACTTTGATCTGTCCAAGTATCATAAAGCTCACGTTTTTGTTTTCAAAACCTGTCTGAATCGCTATTTTCGTCCTTTTTTAAAAATATATTCAGCGCCGATGGCGACGAGTTCATAAGCTTATTATTTTACAACCTCGTGTATTTTTTGGGCTAAATGGGTAATAATGTCACCAAAAGGGTTCACCGCCCAAAAATACTTAGCTAAGATCTAGCAAGTTCCACACTTTATCTGTTACTTTTCGGAGCGTGAAATACACTAAATATTTATGATCTTACGTAGTGCCAAAAAAAATTTCATGGAAAAAAAAATCGTAGGCCATCGTTTAATTTTTGGTCAGTATTTATGCTGACATATTATTACGTTATCTGTTGTTTTTCCACCGAGTGTTCTTTTGTTAAAAATGTTTTTCAAATCGTAAATATTAAAACAGCAAACAATCATACTGTTATAAATGATATTTATTGTTATTTCATTGTTTATACAACAATTATTTACAATATACATTATAAATATCTATACACATACCTGTACATATATATATGTATATATATATATATAATATATATATATATATATATATATATATATATATATATATAATATATATATATATAAAAATATGTTTATATATATAATATATATATATATATATATATATATATATATATATATATATATATATATATATATATATATATATAAACATATTTATATATATATATATATATATATATATATATATATATATATATATATATATATATATATATATATATATATATATATATATATATATATATATATATATATATATATATATATATATAAATATATATATATATATATATATATATATATATATATATATATATATATATATATATATATATATATATATATATAAATATATATATATATATATATATATATATATATATATATATTATATAATATATATATATATATATATATATTATATATATATATATATATATATATATATATATATATATATATATATATAATATATATATATATATATATATATATATATATATATATATATATATATATATATATATATATATATATATATATATATATATATATATATATATATATATATATATATATATATATATATAAACATATTTATATATATATATATATATATATATATATATATATATATATATATATATATATATATATATATATATATTTATATATATAAATATATATATATATATATATATATATATATATATATATATATATATATATATATATATATATATATATATATATATATTATATATATATATATATATATATATATATATATATATATATATATATATATATATATATATATATATACAATATATATTTATATAAACGGTGTTTATTACTTGAATTTTCAGTGGTTACAAAATGTACTTTCCTCCCCGCCTTTTCTGAATAAATTAGGTATTTTAAGCGTCTCTAGGTGTTACGCCACGACCCGCTCACAGGAATATAATATGTCTTTGGATTTTCTGCGCTGACACTCCTGGGATTGTTACGAAAAATGTACCGACAAAATACTACAGCTTTAAAGAAAGTTTTCTACGGTTAAGTGTATTTATTGGCCGTTAAGACTCATAACAACAGTGACATAAATGTTAGTGATTTAGTCTTGCGGCTTGACCTAATTCGGATGAAATACGACGCTGCTTGTTGCACAAAAACATCCAGTGGGTACAAGAGCCGTCACTTGCTGAAAAGGTACGGGAATAAACACGTTTGTAAATTCATACGAGCATATTATTTTCATCTTTCCTCTAAGCAAGTTCCTGAGCGGTCGTTCCAAGTGAGCCGATAGTTTTATATATTTGGCGTTGACAAGGACTGCTAATTATTTTACATTTTAAATATTAAAATTAAACACACAGTTTTAAAGTCTACTAAATTGTATTTCATTATTTAATACACATAAAAATAAAAATTGTTACAATTATTTCGCCGTGTTATGGCATTATCAAACTACACTAAAGATATTTAGATTAAGAAGACTAAGGGTCCTTTACAATTCTAGGTTCTTAGGTAATCATTTGTTTCATCAGGTATAACATGCTCAGTAATAATTATGGGAGAAACCAATAGTTAAAGATAAGGCCAAGTGTTTAATAGCTAATGGGGAATTTTGGTACAACTCGTATATCATGTTACTATTTTTCCGCCTTCATATTGTAATGGTCACCGCGTTAGGCTACCATACTAGAGGTCTCGGGTTCTTTTTCCAGGGGTGTTAAAATAAATACAAGTATTTTTAATAAATCACCCTAGACTGGAACCCGAGGATTAAGATGAATCACATTTTCTTCAAATTATTAACGATTAACTTAAAATTGTGTCAATTTGATGCATTGCCCATTCCATCTTGGGTGCATTTCCATCAGTAGTAGAATTATTTAAAAAAAAACTGTTTTTGTTTTTTTTTTACCTCATGTGCAAAATTTATACATTTACACACGTATATACTGGTAAAAAAATAATATACCGCTTCTGTTTATTTTCTTGGGTTTGGTTTTAAAATAATTAATTCATTGTGGTAATCCTTAATGCTCATATTATTGCAACTCTACTGATCGTATATATAAAAATAGTGCTTCGTTTCTGTTATGTTTCTATTATAGATCTACTAATCCGTTTTGCGCTTCATTGAGTCTTGGGTAATAAATAAATATTACAGTAAAAAACAACGTTTTTATTAATATTGATTCCTCTCGAATCGCACCCGGGATCTCCAACATGGTAGACAAATCTGCTTACCACTGCAGTATTAAGCTAGACAAAAAATCACCTAACGTTATTTAAATGTTAAAATTAATTTAAGTCGAGATTTTTTCGAAAGGAATAACGTCTGTGTACAATTTTCATCACAATGGTGGATGTTTTGGAAGAATCGTATGAAAACAGTACTATTTTACAAAACGCTTTTTTCAGAACTCGATTGCGATTGGTTCAAGTTCCTTTTTAATTTAATTCAACTTGAAAGTTAATCGATTTCATTATGTTGAATGTCTATAGACTTTATCAAATTCATTTATTTTTATTTCCCTACGAAGATCAAAGCCAAACAACAAAATTTAACAATAATTATGTGTTTTTTCCACTTTCAGAACTTTTATAAAAACTATATACTTAGTTGTTTTATTACACTTAATACAGTTCCGGCAAGAAATGTTAGTACTAAAATTAAAGAAAATGAAAAATGTCATATTATATCATTTAATTACAATTATTTTAGTGTAATGTTTGTATGAATTACTTTTTAATTAATTTTCTAAGGGTAAACACGGAATTAAGACGCCTTAAGTTTGAAATGTTGAAGTATATTACCATTAAATATGTATCGGTTAAACTTCGTAATCGCGGGAGGAAAATATTATTTTTATATTTTGGAAAGATTTGCATATAAATTAGTAAACTTTATCAAATTTACTAGATTCGAGCATTACATTTTTACTACAGTAAAAAAAAACTTTTGTTTAATTTTTCAAATAAAAAAATTAATGTTACGATATTTAAATAACTTCTGAACAGCAATTTTTTTTCCAACCAACAAAAAAAAATTAATAAAAACCTTTAATTTTCATATTAATAAATTTATATGTCAAATTACAATACAATCCATAAAACATATTTTATTTGCATCAGGATTCGATGGAACCTTCTGTTACATTTGGAACAATTTCTTTAACCCTCTAAATATGTCAGAATGTTCAAAATAAAAACGATGTTTTTTTCATTATTATTTTAGTTTACATGAAATAATACATCAAAATGCAAAAAATTGAAACATAACTTTATAATGAACAAAATATTCATTTATCATTTTAATAAATAACAACAAATAAATATTGAGTGTAGTCACTCTCCAAGCACAAGGGCCTTATTCTATTTAAGAGCGATAACGCGTGACTAGTATAAGATATTTTATATAAGTCAAAATGTGTAGTTAATAAATATATAATATTTAATGTTTTGTTGTAATGCAATATTTTATGGCACAATATTGTCCACCTCCGTAGTGTGATAATGGTCAGCACGCTCGGCTACCGTTCTGGAGGTCCCGGGTTCGATTCCCAGGGGGGGGTCAAATAAATTAAGTGATTTTTTCACTCTAATATTTATTTAATAATACCCTGGACTGGTACCTGAAGCGGAGGGCTGATCACCTTTCCTTCATATGTAAACGATCAAAATAACACTGCGTTTATATGAAGCAGTGCCCTATGCACCATTGGGGTGCGGATAAGAGTTTTATTATTATTATGTTAGAGTAACAAAAAATAATAATAAATACAACGAGATGATTAAACCAAGAAGAAAAGGTGCATGGTATTAGAAAGCCTAATTAGTGACAACAGACAGAATGCCTAACTTATTTGGTCACACGAGCGCTAGAACCAAAGTGAAAGGAACTTAATTCTGAACCTTTGTGAGACACCATGCGTGAATTCACTTAGACCCAAAAAGATAAAAGTCCCATTACCAACTTATCCGTTGTATTTATAGTGTTTTTGCAAACTAATAAAATACAAAACAAATTGTTCTTTTTGGCAAAAGAAATAATTCGCAAGCAATATGGTTACCTCCTGTATACCCAAAAAAATACAAATATCATCAGATAACAAAATGGGAAAAAAACATGCATTATTTTTAAAAGTCTAGTACATATTTTTGCGACACGTTTTCACTGATTTTGCGTTCTTTATACAGACACACATACATATATATATATATATATATATATATATATATATATATATTGTATATATATATATATATATTTATATATATATATATATATATATATATATATATATATATATATATATATATATATATATATATATATATATATATATATATATATATATATATATATATATATATATATAAATAAATATTTATATATATACATATATATATATATATATATATATATATATATATATATATATATATATATATATATATATATATATATATATATATATATATATATATATATATATATATATATATATATATATATATATATATATATATATGTATATATATAAATATATATACATATATATATATATAAATATATATATATATATATATATATATATATATATATATATATATATATATATATATATATGTATATATATATATATATATACATATTGACTGGTTTCCTGAAGCGGAGGGCTTATTTGATGCAGTGCCCTATTATTGAAACAATTATTTTTAATTTGATCAATTCAACACAATATTTTGAGAGTATCGAAATCATCATAAATCCTGAATTTGTGTCTAAACATTTACAGAGCTTACGACCTGTCATAGGCTATAAGCGATCATTTCATAAATTCAAAAAGTGATGTCAATGCCTAGAATTTCATTTTAATGTTTATTGAGATAGTAATAAAAAATCCTCTTCAAGTCTTTATACACAAATGCTGAATTTATCCTTCATTTTAGATTATTATTAGATTGAACCCAAAACTAAATGCATCCATTCACAACCACTGCCCCAAGAAGGCAGACAATGAGTTCAAATTGTAATACCAGTGGCTGGAGAATGATTTTCCGAGTTTGCATCTCCTCTAAGTTATTTGTACCTATGAAATTCAAATAACTCCCCTTTATTCAAGTAAAATTATTCAATCTTGGTTTGAGAAATCAGCCAAAATAGGAGAATTCGAATAATGGAAATTTCCAAATGAGTGACAAGCGGAAAGGTACCTATAGTTGAATAAGAATAAATTCAATTCCATGAATAATTGTACGCTTTGACACAAATCTTTGGAATTCTAAATAGAAATACTGCGAAGATTATTAAAATAATTAAATTTTATTGGCTTGATACTTTCTGATGAAAATTTTGATCAACCGTTTAAAAATCGCTTTTTCAATTGGAGTCTTTATATGAAATTCTCAAATATGGCTACCAATTAATAGATATTTTTAGATAATAATCTAATTTAAAACCTCAAATAACTCTCAACTCATACATTATCTACCTCCGTGTAATGATTACAGCGTTAAGCTACCGTGCTGGAGGTTTCGGACTCGATTCCTTGAAGGGGTGGAAAATAAATATTAGTGATTCAACACTCCAATATTTATTTAATATTTCCATGGACTGGTCCCTGAAGTGCAGGGGTGATCACCTTGTCTTTATGTAAGTAATGACCAAGATAATACTGTGATAATTGGGTGCGGATAAGGGCAAGAAAAAGACACACTTGAAGTGTGTAACATACACACTGGAATGCAATCCCGAGTCCTCATGTCGTTGCATCTCTACTCATTTTAGTTGCTCTTGCATCTTTTCTTTTAAAGTATGCAACGATTAAATTGATTCCGCATGGATCAAACGTGGTGTCCTATGCACCATTGAATACAAATAAGGATAAAACAGTCTACAACATTATCCTTATCATTCACATTACACTTTGTTACATTTACGTTAGAATACCACTTTAATAAAATAAAATAAAATAAAACTTCATCTGATGTTATCAATTATAGTAGAGAGTTTACATGATGAGAAATTGTTTTTTTTTCCGAAACCGACAGTCGTGAAGTAGAGTTTTTAGGTGGTTTTGCACAAAGTTAACGATGAATGATTTAACCACAAATAATCCTTAAATACAAAAATTTAAAAAAAACATATTTTATAAGATTTTTTTTAACGAAAAGTATCAAGAACCTGAAAATTAAAAATATTTTTGAACCATATTTAACAAGTAAATATATATGGTATTTAGTTTGAAAAATATTACAAAATTACAAATATATTTTACTTTTTGGTGTACAAATAAATACATTAGTATATGAATGTATGTTTTTCTTAAATCATGTCATTAATAAAATACTTAATTTAGTTTTCTATTGCGTAGAATCCCATTTCTTAAGTCCGTACATAGGCTCCGTTTATTTTCAAATTTGTTCTAATTTCTCTTTGGTATTCTCCAATTATGCTGGAGGATAAGAAGAAAAGTAAAGTTTTAATAGGAGAAAACTTTCCAAAGGAAGTTTGTAAAATTTCGTCTTTGCCAATTTCACCTTTTAAGGAGCATTAGATTTTTATAACCAAGAAACTACCGCTGAGGTATCCAAGAAAAATCTCAACCTAAAAATGAACCTTTAGTTGAGTTTTAAAATGATGAAATAAATACAAAAAGGCGTCATTTCCTTTTAATAAATTACGAACAAAAAAAACTTTAAACTTTTCTCAATTCGAAAGAGCATCTACTCTCTCACATTGAATAAATAAAAATTGTAAAATAACAAGAAATATGATTGATATATTTTTATAAGAAAAATACATCCGACAAATATCCACCTTCTGCACTGCACCTACTGACAAATATGCAAGCTTCTGCTCGATTTTGGTTCTTTTTTTATGACGTGGTGAAGTATTCTTGTCGAAATTTCAGAATATTAGCTTTCAGATCGGCAAAAAACTACAGACGATGCATATTTTTAGTCTCAGATTGAACCTCAATAATAGTGTGATGATGAAATCTGGCCAATAGGGTGGTCTTTATAATATATTTTTGATGATACTTCCACGAAACAGACAATTTAGCGAAAACGTGTCTTAAAACAATTTAATAATTTCCACAAGGTTTTTTAACGTATTTTGATCCGTAAGAAATTGTAACATTTCTGTTAAAAAAATCGAACCTGATTGAAATATTTCACCAAATTCAAATTTGGCGGAAGTAATAAATAAAATAAAAATAAAAGATTTATATAAAGCTATTTTCACATATTTTTAACTATCTCCAGAACGCTCTTAATGACGTAGATGATGATGATATGATAAAGATGAAGGCTGCTTAAAAATAAAACGTCAATTGGTCGAGGGGCATCGAGTGGATTGAGCCTGGAGAGGGAAAAAAGGAGCCTTTGAATTATTACGCCTTCTTCTTGGCATTCTTAAGCAAGAGTATGGCCTGGATGCTGGGTATGACAACAAGCTGCTCTCTAGCGTGACTCTGAGCGATGGTTACGCCAAAGAGCAGCTTTTTGAGCTCTTCGTCGTTACGGATACCCAAATGCAGATGGTGGGGGATGATCCTGGACTTCTTTCCCAACACTACAGCGTGTCATAAACTCCACGAGGGCTGTAAAGTACTCAAACGTACCAGCCCTGATCCTCTCGCCGTAGTTTCCTTTACATACTGAGCACCCTGTAGATACAGTACACGATGGATTGCAGACTGGCACAAATACCGTATAACGGGGCTACTTGAACTTTAATGTGTTACTTGAGCCCATAAAAAAAATCTGTATTTGGTCTACAATAATGAACGTTTGGTGATAATAAATGTCACCTGTCAGGGAAACAATGAATCATGTAGATATGTTCCTTATTGTAGACCAAATACAGATGTAAAAATATTTTTTTTGTTCTGAGCTCAAGTAACACATCAAAGTTATCTACGGTATCATAATCTAAGAAATTAAAATATTTACACAATAAAATAATTAAATTTGTAATATCACGTCGATATTTTTTTTAGGTGAACACATTCTTATTTCAAAACAAGAGTTATTTGTAAAATGCTATCACCCTAGGGTCTCTAGACTTTAGAGGTAGGAACTAAAATTGGGAATGTTCCAGGAAACCTTTCTCAAAAATGGAATGCAAATTCAGTTTGATTTTTCAATGCATTCATATTCACGTTGGAGGTTTAGGAATGCTTTAAGTAATGTATGGTAATGTTTTTATAACTGCAAAACTCGTGCCAAATGGTGGAACACAGGATAATAATGTACTATATGGCAAAATTACCCCCATTTCTTAATCTTTTATCTTAAATTACTTCTCAGATCCAAGTAATTTGTACTTGTCAGCGATCAATTTTCAAAACTTGCTAAATCTGTTTATCAGGAAAAGACACAGGTATTTATTTTTAATATTTCAAATACAATTTCACAATAATTTATATTTAAAATAAGAGAATAGAAGAGAGAGATATTATTATAGATTATAAAATAATTGCAGTAATCAACCACCTGAGTTTATATATATTTGTAAATAATATTTTTCTTGACAGGTTTTTTAATCGATCAAATTTGTCGGAATGAACGTCAAAGTGAATACTAAAATATTTTAAATCGCTGCTGGAACCATTTTTTTAAATATTTTAATTAATATATGTAAATATGAAAGTAAAACAAAGTCAAAATGTATTTTAGTTAACGTATATACACAATAATACAAGCAATAAAAAATAACGACATGTAAGTAAATGTACAAATAGAAACAAATATTTTACGTGTCTAAATGTTGATAGTCAGATATCGTAAATACGTAATGAAATTCATATGAAAAATAAAACAATTTATTATTTATTTGTGTGTTATGAAAAATGTGAAAATTTGTGAATGATAAAAGTACAAGTATAGCAAAAAAATATATGAGGTGAATATGGTAAGTAATAGAATCAGAAGAAGACCGAGGAAAACTTGGAAAAATCGAGTATTTAAAATACTTAATAGTGGTCAGGTCAGGAGTCAGCATAATCGGTGGGTTTCTATAAGGAGATGCAGAAATGTGAAAGAGGCGAAGATTTTTTGCAAAGACAGATTGGTGTAGCGTTCTATTATTTTTGCCTACCCCTAGGAAGAAACGTGATGGTTAGTTGCTTAGATAAAATAGCATATCAAATTCACAAGGTGTTCAAGCATTTTAGACTCATATTACAGTACATAGTTTATGGTTTTCTCTTGTGTATTTCATCGCTAACGTGCTTAGCGACATTTTGTTTGATATCAGTAAATATTTTTTTAATAAATACATATTTGTTCATATTAATGTTCAAGTTGTTCAACACAGATCCAAGAAAATCTTTTAGTTGGATATATTATGTGAAAACTGATCTTCGTTTATCATTTACTGCTTACCTATTAGTAGGCGTCTAAGATTCTGGCAAAGAGTAGGTGTTGATGTACATGTTGAATTATACCTTAATTAATTTCTATATGCCACATATAAGCTTCCTAAAATGCACAATTAATGTTTATGAACTCATTTCTGGCATACTCGTATCAAAGCGATATTGAGTAACATTACAGAAATAGATGATGTTAGATTTTTACTTGCAATAATTATAAAGTTCTCTTTTCCTCTTCCTCTCTCTCTCTCGCTCCCTTTCTCCCTCCCTCTCTCTCTCCATCTCTTATTCTCACCCAATTATACATTGGGCACTGCAGCACATGTAGGTAGTGTTATCTTGATCGTTTTTTACAATATAACATAAGAAAGAAAAATTATCAGCCTGGGGTTCAGGGTAATATTAAATAAATATAAGAGAGAAAAATCACATTGATTTATTTTATTTCTTAATTTATTACCATCCTGGAAATCGAACCATAGACCTTCAGTGCGGTAGCCAAACACGCCAACTATTACACTACAGAGGTGGACTAGATTTTATTGACGAATTAAGCTAAATGTTTCAAAAATATTATAAACATAAAATACAAATAAATTTGGCTGATATTTATCGCGTCGACAATCGATTCAGAGTAAATACAAGTTTTGGATTTTAAGTACGAGTTTTAACTGTCAAATGTTTGTTTTTTTTACATCATATAAATGTTTTTTTTTTTAATTTTTGTTTGCCTCTACAACATAAATTAAGAATTTCATTAATTGATTTGGCAGTTACTTTGTGGTAAAATCTATCCATTTTGAAATAATGTTTTTTCTAAGTAAATACCACTATTTCTTAAAATCTACTGTGACACGTGTTTCGATGAATTCCGCATCATTTTGTGTTAATCCGCGTTCCTCATAATCGTTTAAAAATGATGCGGAATGCATCGAAACACGTGTCACAGTAGATTTTGAGAAATAGTAAGAAAAACTAAGAAAAACTAAGTAAAACATTAATAAAAAATAAATTAAGAAACTAAAAATAAATTCTAAAAATAAACACATTTCATCATTTAATAACACAATCAATCATATACATGTAATTTACTTTTTATATTTATACATTAACGGTTGTCAAAATTCATAAGATTTGCATCCATAATTTATTTCACATAATTTTTTAAATATAAACAAAGTTGATAAAAGTTCAAGACAACTGACGAGGGTTTGGAGATGTAATCCTGGTATTTCGATTTTCTTGTAATATTTCCAAACTTACAAGAAAATGTTTTCTTTTTCATATCTTCTATCTATTCTTACGTCGTTGTTCGTGTGAGCACGCACGTTTTGCCTGTTCTCTCAGGTGACATTCTAACCAAACATATTCAAGGTTTCTGAAGGAAAACATGTAACGCGAGGAATTTCAAAATTAAAAAATACTTGTTGAGATACCCCATCGTCCTTTTTTATTTTTAGTATCATTCATAAAATACTGAAAATGAAGAACTTGAGATTTTCAAAAAATTCTTGATATTTATAATATGCCCGTATACGAGTATAACAATCGGTTTGTTAAAAAATGTCCTGACTTTAAGAATACTTCTGTGTTTTTTTTAATTAAAAAAAATGTTTCATTATTTTTTAAGCCCTCATTTGCACCTGATGGTTCATAGGGCACTACATCATATAAACGCAGTGTTATCTTTATCGCTAACTCACGAAAGGAAGCTAATCAGCCTTCCGCTTCAGGTACCAGTCCACGGTAATATTGAATAAATATTAGAGTGAAAAATCACTAGCGTAGCTAAGCGTATCAACACTTCAGAGTTGGTGATTAAAGGATCGGATATATATTTATTGAAAATCGGAATTGGTACCATTTCCTGGATACCTTTAAAATAAATGCTTCAAGATTCGCACCGATCTCCTCCGTATTGATACGACAACGTTTGAACGTTACTGGAGAGCACTTCTCGATTAAAGACGATCCAGATTCGTGGAGCGCTACATGTTCGCTGGTAGTGCATACCCAACTTTATGTAAGATTCAAGAACGTGGAGTACATAACCGATCACATAGCCTGAATAATTGGCAATCAAGCTAGCACTTCGTCTATCCTATACGTGTCCCATGCACTATTGCATTGGAAGCAGATTGGGGTAAGATAAATAATTAGGTTATATAATACTTTTTATTTTAATTTTATTAAATTTATTATAATTTTGTTACAAAATACATATTTAAATACATGGTTCATAAATATACAGAATATTTAAACATAACGTTTCTACCTCTCTAATAAAGTAGATACTTGTGTTTAGAAAGGGAATTCTTTTTAAAATTATTCATTTTTAATTTTTTATGTGAGTAAATTTCTCAAAGTTTATCATCAAGTTTAAAAACAAGATTTTTGAGGTTTGCTCTCTAAGATTCCAAGAGAAAAAGCTTATTTAGGTAAATAATATTTATCTTCCACTTTCATCATTACATTTCTTAAAACAAAGTGTAATAAATCAATTTTGAATTCAATTTTCCACTTAGATATATTACATATTCGAATCTAGTGGGAATGCACCTTCTTTTTGAAATACTATAACAAGGAATATACGCAAGCCGATTATCCTGTGAAATATCTTAGGGAAGAATATCATATTTTTACAGAATAGAGCACGGTTTGCGACAGGTGTCCCCTATCTGTCGCAGAACAGTTATTATTTTGTATCATTATAGCACGAGTTACTGTATACTCGCTACTAAACTAGGGGATATTGATATTGTGACTCTTCTGTGGGGTTATAAAGCGCACAATCATGTGTGCATAGAAAAATATTACTATTTACTTAACGATGAAAACAACCGTAGTTCACGAAACTACTCGATTGTAATGATATAAACCTCAATTAGTGATATAACATAAAAGTTTAATGTTATAAATAATCAATCCTAGTATCGCATCTATTAAAATTATGCTTTCAACAAGATAGCGAGTGTTTTTGACTAGAATTTTCACTCATGAATCACATGAAATTAAAGTAACTTAAAAAAAAAGTAAATCCACTCACAAGCACAAGGTATGGGTTATTAAACGAATAAAGTTAAAACATAAGTATGCCCGTGATAAGTGGTGATGCGTAAGCCATATCTAGATTTCAGAGTCACTTGGACCTTAGGTAATTCAAAAATTAAAGTACCACATCTGACTGCTAGCAGTTTTGTATTTTAAGCTTGAAAACAACCAATCTTCTCACGCTGTGAGTACATTTCTGCATATCACATTACATTTCTGTGACAATAATATGACGGATTCTTTTTTCTCTTTTCTTCGTATTACAGCTAGCACTATTAACTACATCAAATCTATGTTAGTAGCTAGGTAACCATTTGTTTACCTATAAAATATACAAAATGTACATAACACGTCATTTTCATTCCAGAAAACACATTTCAAAGTTAAATGGGAGTATTAGGGTACCATTTGGCTGGTATACCTTAATTACAATGCTAATACTTCGTCTCTATCTTAAACATTTAACTAACCAGTTAACAGGATCCACATTGCTTCTTTCGTTCAATGGTGATATTTATTTTGATTGTGTTCACGGTGTGTTGGTTAATTAAATGGAGCAATTTGAACTAGCATTTAACCTTTATTTTACGCACTGTTAAGATGAAAGCTTATGTTTCAACATTTTTTGAGCGAGACAGGATTAAGGAAAAGATTCACATTATAGAAAATAAAATTGGCTTAGGTTTACCGTTCTTCAATAGAAAAATCATTTTTCTTTTTCACAATTATACACATTTTACATATACACACACATATACACATATAGTTACAAATCATTACTTTTAAACAAATAAAAAAAGGTAAATTTTAACTAATATTTAAGTCTATTAAATCCTTATTTTACACACTGTTAAGATGAAAGCTTATGTTTCAACATTTTTTGAGTGAAACAGGATTAAGGAAAAGATTCACATTATAGAAAATAAAATTGGCTTAGATTTACTGTTCTTCAATAGAAAAATCATTTTTCTTTTTCACAATTATACATAATATACATATACACACACATATACACATATGGTTACAAATTATTACTTTTAAACAAATAATACAAGAAAAAAATATGGTATAAAAGCATATAAAAGAATTTGCTTTTTAATATTTCTCTTGTATATTATTTAGATTTATCTCAATACTTCCCATACCAAATCTTATAAATAGTTTCAAAAGTACTACAATTAGCGAATGTATGATAGATGTTCGAATGGTCAAATAAGAAAGGGATGTTAAACTGAGATAAACACTTTCGATAAAATTAACAATTTTGTGGTTGGGACTTGTTCAATAACGTGTGAGGTAAGAATGGTAAAACAAATGTTTGGTGCAAATGGTGGCATGAGCACGCTTGCTTCAAATACTTAAAAATTAGCAGTCGGGATAGTCATCGGGTATATACGAGGAGATACATGAATGTCAAGGGAGGAAAGAAATGTCTTGAGGAGATTAGGGCAAAAAATAATTCCAAAAACAGAGTCGTGTAGCGTTCTGTTATCCTTGCCTACCCGTGCGGAGAAGTGATGTGATGGTTAGGAATACTCCAATTGAATTTTAATTTCATTTTAAACATTATCAGAATTCGTTTAAAGAAGTGAGAAATATCAACAAGTTATGAGAAAAATAAACATCACGTAATAAATTTGGCTCTTTTAACTAATCAGTAATAATCAACCCTTCTGAAATATAAACATGATAATGTTTAATCTCCGTAAAATATCAAACCGCTGTTAACGTGTACGATCACGAGTGAAATGTATTATTCAAATCACTATATAAAACATAAAAGGTAACCGCATTAAGGTATTCTAAGCCTGGAAACATATTCTCTTTAAATAACCTTAAAAAGTGTGCTCAGTAAGCTGGTAAAAGCCCTCAGCTATGTTGTGCTCAAACAACCTTCTAAATTTCACCATCTTTCTTTCCCCGCCGAGTTCATCCCCCAGTTCCAACTTGATAATTTCGTTTTACATACATATTTTTCGCAACATTTTGTTTTTATTTCATGCTTTACTTTCACTGTGTATCGTTTAGCATTTTATTTAAAGGCATCTAAAAACATTCCTTGTCATGAAAAAATGTAAATAAATAACGTCTCTTAAAATTTACGTTGTCATTAGGACTGGTAACAGATTTTAAATTACTCATTTTATTCTCTTGTATTAAAGACAAAACACATTTCTAAGTTACATTTTGCTTTGCTTTTTTCCTAGAATTTTATTTCTCAAAATAAATTATGAATGTCTCAGGAAATAATAAGACATTAATATTTTTTATTTACTTCATTTGATTATGTTTTACAAATACATCTACAATACTAATTTTTATTGTTATTTTCATTCATTGATATTGGAATAATGAATATGAATATGTTTTTGCTTACCTTCGCTAAAAATTAGAGTTATGTTGTTTCTTAAAGCCTGTGAACATCTATTTGAAACTTGAGTAATGTGGCAGAGAGAATCGAACGCCACACCACTCTGTCTTTGCAAACATTCTTTGCCTCTTCTACATTCATGCATCTCCTCATACATACCCGACGATTATTACGACTCCTGACCCAGCCGCTTTCAAGTATTTGACAAACTTGATTGTGCCAAGTTTTCCTCGGTCTTCCTCTGCTTCTTTTTCCAACTACATTCGCCTCATAAATGTGTTTAACCGTTCTTTCTTCACTCATACGTTCCACAAGTCGAAACCATCTCAACACACCTTTCTTAATTTTATAGATAATGCTTATCTCAGCCTTACATTCTTTCCTTATTTCATCATTCGAACATCTATCAAACATTGTTTTGCCACATATTCGTCTGAGGGATCGCATTTAGACTGTATTCAGTCTGCTTTCATCCTTCTTTTGCCAACTCCATGCTTCGCTTCCATACACAAGAACTCCATTGTGTACTGCCAGTTTAGCTTTCGCTGATAGATTTTTATTTGCTAAAACTGATTTTAGTGCACCAGTCACTCTGTTTCCAGCATTCACTCTCCTTTCTATGACTTTATCAATCTTTCCATCCCTAGAAAACATACTACCCAAATATATGAAATCATCTACCTGTTCCAAAATCTCCCCATTTACCAATATTTCACACTCAGATCTACATTCATCTCTTCCAAAAACCATGATTTTGGATTTGCTAACATTCATCAATAAATAAATTTGTATAATGGTTAATATTACATAGTATATAAAGAGATCACTGAAACCAGCCAATAATATTCGCCAAGTAACTACTTACTTACCTCACAATATTTAGCTCCTTCTCTTGGTTTTCCATCCTTCGTGACGAGTTTTCGGGTGATTGTTATGAAAATTAAACAAAAGTTATAATAACAATTTATTAACATTAATTTATTCCCCTAAATTAAAGACAATTTTAACAAATTAAAAACCCCGAATGGTTTATAATTATGAGAAAATAAAATTTGAATTAAAAATTGAATTACAATATGCAATGATAGTAGTTATTGATGGCTTCAAACATAATTAAATTGATTACTAGACATGCTCTTTTTTATAATTGATCGACAAATCAATCTCATTAATGAATATTATTTGTTTTTTTTTTTCTTTTTATATTGTTTTCTTTATTAAGGTAGGAAAGAATCAATCATCCAAACGTTTGTACTCAACATCTATTTACGTATGAGTATAATTATCTGGAATTCATTTCTTCTACAATGGATTGTATATAAGCATATTCCCTATTGTTGGAACGGATGTGTATGTGTAAGTGGAATTGATTTCCGTTCTATCGGTAGGCCTAATGAGCCATGGAATAAGAAGGGCTGGAACTCGTATAAAAAAATATTCTCCGAAATTCGTTAAAAGGGTGGAGTAAATAAATATTGAGACTTTTTGTTTGAAAATCTTTTCGAAAACTTTTATTACTAGGTTTTATTTAGGATTTAAGATAAAAATAGTTAATTTATTAACATTTGATGTTATCTGTATTTTTTTATGTACATATATTTTTTTATAATATTCTTATTTTTATGAAAATACTCGGTTTTATTATGAAGAGTAATACAATTATCCTTTGCCCGCTCCAGACTCTACCTACTTGATACTTCGAGACCGATTAACGTCGTTTATTTTGTTATTTTTTGTTTTCGTTTTTAATCTATCATTGTCATCATCATCCGATTATCTAAGTTTTTTAAGCGCCTATGAGGTGGTATTTGACAAAAATGATGCTATATAAATTATGCAAATTATTATCATCCAAAAGATATAACTGAAATTAAACTGAAATACATATAAATCATTTGTATCAGCATCGTTCTTAATACAGGTTTTTTACTTCAGACGTTCAAAAAAACCAAACCGGACGCATTACAAATAAAATTGTAAGTTAAAAAAATTAAATTGCAAGGTTCTCAAAACAGATTGTACGTTGTATTGTATTTTGTAAATAAGTTTTTTTACTTGTAAATTACAATATTTTTATTATTTTTTAAAAATTTATTCATATTACTACAACAAATATCGTAAGTGTGAATACCTGCTAATAAATTTTATTCTTAAGATTAGAAAGTGTGTTAGTCGTCAAGTTGGGAAACCTGCGCGGCGCGCTGTCATGTGCGTGTGTCAGTCTGTGCGCGCGATGTGTACTGAAGTTTTCAGACAAGATTTTCCATACTGTCATGAAAACTAATTTAAATATGTTTTTAAGAATTCTCACTTTATTTCAAATACAACAAAACATCCTATTTGATTTGTAGAGTGTCCAATGTGGTTGATAAAACGTCCAATTTAAAATGAAATGTCTGTGATAATATTTCCTGATCTATATTGATGAGGCTTTCTAATCTTATAGAACAAATCTTGATCTGGCCCGTGGTTCCCTATCGGCTTATTAGGACCCATAATAGGGGGCGTTTATAAGGAATTATTGCCGCATGATAATCGAAAATCCGTTGTTTCTTTCATGGGTTTTCAGGTAATCGGAATTACCCAGATTACTGCCGGCTGCGGCTGCGTGCGCCCATTACCCGATCCCAAAGGAGTATGGTTTCAAGCTGAAATAAATGTTCCAGCTAACGGCCCAGCCACCATTACGGCGAGGGAAACATACACACAAATTTGGAACTGCCCGTATTTTGTTTCGCGCTATTCTTGTTTTAAATTGAAATGTAGCACATTTATCATAAGCGGGAGAGTTCGTTCTTTCCCCGTGACTTACAACTTTCAACATTTTTGTTGGAAGATTAATTTATCTTATTTGCTTTATTTTAAAACTTATTTCTATTCAGCGAAAGTTTGTTTTGATATTTTATTAATGATATTGCTAATTCAAGGAAACATGTGATTTATGCATCTTTCCATAGGAAAGTAAGTTTAAGTAGAAAATTAATGAATGCATTTTCTTGTTTAATATTTTTTTTGGATAATATGTTTTTTCATATATCCAAGAATTAATTGATATAAGCCCAGAGCAGATAGATACATCACGAATAACATAAATAATTAATAAATGTATATATATATATATATATATATATATATATATATATATATATATATATATATATATAAATGTATATATATATATATATATATATATATATATATATATATATATATATATATATATATATATATATATATATATATATTAAGCAGAAAGAATATAACGCTTTAACAATCTGTCTACGCAAACAATCTTTGCCTCTTCCACATTCAAGCATTCTCTCATACACACTCGCCGATTTTTTGATACCTGACGTGACTACTTTCAAGTATTTGAAATACTTGATCATGTCAAGTTTTTTTTTTGGTTTTACTCTGTTTCTATTGCCAACCACTTTCGATTCACACATACTGTCCTTTCTCCACTCATACCATTTTTCATCATAATATTACCAATTAAAGAAAATAGAGTACGATAAGCACATACAATAATTTTAAAATTTCATTAATATTTTCCTGTGTTTTTTTCCCTGATCGAATAACATTATATTTTATTTTTTTGATAACACCTGCCAATCTCTTTCTTGTCACTCAAGTTTCTATTTATATCCTATTCAATAACCCGTCTGGTTTATTTTAGTTACTTCGAATACCCCAGCGTACAAAAATGAGAAAAAATTGAGATACATTTCTTTTGTATAAACTTCATTATCACTTTCTACATAACAGTGGATTCTTTTCATAATATATTTTTTTCTAATATATTTATTGATATAAACACAATTTATTTTTAGTTATATGTTTATGTTTCCCAAGTTTTTCAACCTTTTTTTTCATACTTTCCGTTTCGATGAAATGTTTTTATCGTAACGTAAAAAGTACAAAGGTTTTGTATATGTACAATAAATATATTTTTTAACTTCTAAAACATTCGTGTTTTACCCTCTCTGGATTATATCATTACGGGAGTACAAAAGAGAATTCTCATTCGAGATTTCTTGCGAAATTATTATTATACATGCTACCTTAAAATGATTTTAATTCTAAAAACACCGCACTGTTCTGTTTAAATGAAACGCTGTTTTGTTCGTGGATAATACGAGTATATGTGATGTGATTTTAAGTGTCCGATTTTAACCCTAGGTAACTTCATTTTATTATCTAGGTGTTAATATGTTTTGACTTATGAAATAAATAAGTAATACATAATTGTCAATGCTTTTACAATGCCAAAGATGCTAGTAAACCGTAATAACGATTACAATAAATCAATGTTATACATTATTGAAGAAGAAAAGTGTCGGGTTGTGGTCCCATGGTTATGTCGCGGACCTTATCTCAGAGTTTCTCGGTTCGAACCCACTCTACTACAATTTGATACCTATTTCTAATAATGAGCCGCTTAGGCTCACAGAAATAGTATGAAATTAAAAAATATATGTGTCAATAATAAAAACACAAATATATATCTTTTTTATAAAAAAAAAATTCTTAGCATATTTAAAAAATATAATTAAACAATACCTTTTCTTCAAAATGCAAAAACAACTTTCTACCCTGTAGCGGGTAAATCTTAACCCTTTCTGGTCCTTTGTCGAATGTCATTTTACATCGACTTTATTCCGGTGAGTCCTATGTCGAATGTCATTCGACATTTTTTTTCTTCATCAGTTTAGTGTTAAAGTACAAGCAAACATATTTTTTTCTCACTCGTATTTAGTGTGCGGTAAACTGGAACGAAGATTCAATGATTTTTTTAAACACTAGAATGTGTAACTTTCTACCTGAGAATGATACAAAAGGTTTGTTTTGGGGGCTGGCTCGGTACCCGTCACTCGGATGTCCAGCTACGGCATCAGTTACACTCGACCCGTGCGCATGTGAGCAGCAATGATGACGATTCCATCCACAATAGCCCACGTGTATGGAAAAATGTTACGCTCAACGAAAAATTCCTGGAGGTAGGAATGAAACCCGATACATTTGCGTCACATAAGAGAAAAAACCCGACCTTTGCATCGGTGACTGTTTTCACCGATATCATACATTAGATGTCTATAATATGTAATAATAATAATAATAATAATAAATTTGGATAACTTATATAGCGCCATTTTCGTAAAAAAAATACCTCAAGGGCGCTTCACTATGAATGAATTGGGGAAAATATTATGGTGGAAATGATTTACCAAACAAATGTGTTTTCAATCTTTTGTTAAAGATCATTGGTGGAAGAGCATTCCACGCCGTCGGTCCTGCAACAGCAAAGGCACGCTCGCCAAATTTAGTGCGTTGGTTACGAGCTGGTAAGATCACTTTGCCCATTGCAGATGTTGTAGCCGATCGAAGCGTGAGACGTCTATCAACCAATTCATCTAGTAATAATCATGTAATAAGGGACAAGATTGTATACATTAAAAATAAAATATTTTTTTAACAAAAGTGTACTTTTATTAAAAAAAAAACTTAGATGTATCGTTTTACCCTGTAATGCTGTAAATCTATTGTGAAACTGACGGATTTTTAAAAAAAAAAAATTGGAAGTTAAGTTTAAAATGTGCCGCTTTTGCTGGGATATGTTAATTTTTTGGGCATTCCGAAAATATGCACAACTGGAAAATGACGATTTTTGATAAATGACGTTGTTGAAAGGAGTGAACTATACATATTAAATATAACGTACAATGTAATAAATAAATTAAGCTCCAAGAAAGGGCTATAAGAATATTTTATACTTTAAATATAAGTAAGCATTTGCAATAAAATTTATACTATATTTACATTAGTAGTATTTAGTATCAAAGACCAAGGAAAACTTGACATGATCAAGTATTCCAAATACTTGATAGTGGTTAGGTCAGGAATCGGAATGATTGGCGGGTTTGCATAAAGAGAATAATTTATGTGGAAGAGGCGAAGATTGTTTACAAAGTAATATTAGAGAGGCGTTCTTTCTCTCAGCCCACCCTTGCGGGAAAGCGGCGGGAAAGTTAGTTAATAAGTAAGTTTATATGTGCTCATTGTTTATTATATGTAAATGTTTAATACTTTTAACGAAACAGGAATGATAATACAGTATTGTAAAAAATAAAATAATATTTCAGGAACCAAAACGTATCAGTGATATTTAAAATCATTTGAACTATCATTTATTTCAATAATATATCAAAGGAATATCTTAAACATCTAAGAGTATCATAATAAAAAAGATTGAATATTCAGTAATGTATGTTTTATGCATAGAACATAAAATAATTATGCAATCTTTTCCATATTTTGTGTATTAAATCATTGTTAACTTTGTAGTTTGGTAATAAAACACTCTTTTTATCATTCATGATTCATTTTGTGCAATACCACTTAAAATCTCTTATTATATCGCTCATTCCTTTCAAGAACGTCATAAATCAAAAATCGTAAACATTCAGTTTTGCATGCTTTCGGAATGTCCAGAAAATGTACTATATACCAGCAAAAGAGGCATATTTTTAACTTAATATTTACCCGCTACAGGGCAGAAAGTGTTGTTTTTGCATTTTGAAGAAAACGTATTGTTTAAATATTTTTTTGAAATAAACTAAATATTTTTCAAATGGAGAAAAAACCTTCAGGTTTTACCTAAAAAGATCTGTTGCACAGTAAAAAAGTTCAGTAAGTGGCTTGATATTTATTTTTAATACATTGTATTATATTTTTAAACTTTAAAAACGTTCTCCTGAAAAATCAAGTTTTTTTATTTATGACGTTCTTGAAAGGAGTGAGCGATATGTAACTTTAAAGTAGTTTTGCACAAAGTGAACGATGAATGATTAGGAGAGTATTGAATATTTTTCAACTTATGTTAAGAAAGTATGATACTATTCAAGCATAACAAAAAAAAATATTTAAAAAAATTCATAGGTTTTAAGATTAAAACTTAATGATATTAAAATACTAGCACTTTGTTAATTAATAATATAACAAAAAATTAACTCTCGACATTCTAATTCCATTCATAATTAATCATTTTATTTAGGTACCTACTTTTAAGAAAGTTTCAGTTTTACAAAGAATTTAAAGGCCTTTACGAACAACTTTTGAAAGCCATTTGACAATTTTGTAAGAAAATTATTTAATATTATTTACATTCCTTTCCCTAAGTACTAAAGTTATGTTCTTGAATATTTTCAATTCGTTAAACAAATAACAAGGGACGTTAGATGAAATCATTTTATTATAAAAATCCTAATTTTGATATAAATAAGTGAATATGCGAACAGCGACTATTTTTTAAAGAGTGAAGTTAATTCTCATAATCCACAAATCAAATCAAATATCGCGTTTTGGTCGAGAAATACAAACGAAAATTAATGATCAATTTATGTATGTAGTTTCGGAATGAGAAATCAAGAAAGTACTGTCTTTAGTTTAAGTTAAAATTTGGCAGAGGATGAATGAATCCAGAAACGGGGATAAGTTTTCCATGCCACAGGGATCAAAACTCATCACTGTGATTCGTATTGGGACTTGTTTGGTCTTTATCAGTCTACCGGTATGTGCTTGTTGATCGATGTGTTGACTGTTTATTATTGGTAATCTCGTGATAATAGATATCTGAGTTCAAGAGTGGTATTACAAATGCTCCATCTGAGAAGTGCAGATAAATTTGACGTACATAAATATTTTTCTTGAACAAGTTTTTAATATTGCTTTTAAAATAAATATTGCTTACGCAGATATACAGTATTTCTTAAAAGGTTTATTTTTATCAAAAAATCTCTTCAAAGAAACGTAGCAGCTTTCTACGTGTAATATAATGTCATAATGGAAAGAAATGAAATTTTACGTACTCAAATAAAACATAGAGATTTATTATTTACTATGAATTTCAACAGTACTCGATTCAAATTCGTATACAAAAGATCTCACATGAAATGTTTATCGAATGCATAAGAATCTCCAAAGAATATAAAATTTAAATTCATGACAGAATTGAAAATTTCTTTGTTTTAAGGTTTTTGTTCAAAACAAGTAAATTCTTTCTTATCATTGTTGAAATGTAAAATGTTGCAAAGTTTAATAAATGATCAATTAATATAGCTAATGTCAGATTAAAAGGTCTTTAAATACTCTTTTTAATTTCCTTATAAATAAAACTGAAAAACTTCCATATTGAGATATCTATAAAAAAACTACGTCAGTATTATGTTTCATGTATGGATATAATTAATTTAAAGATACATCGTATTTTGTTGTTCTCTCACCCTTGAGATTCGTCCTTGAGTTCGTACAAGTAAAACAAAGGAAAAGTCTTAACCAAATGACATATTTTATTATAAGGATTATGAGAGAAAGGAGGAAAAGGGATTCATCCAGCGATCAGAAAACCTCGAACCTCATTTTTCTTCTACACGAAATTGGTTCGAGAGTTAAAATCAAAAATACCTTTTTTATGAGAGCAATTCTGTTGGTGAATTACTTTAATAAATAATCTCGATATTTCAACTCTTATTTTATTTTATTTTCAAATTACATACACCTTAAGAAATACATTTGCCACATACCGTATATCGCTCACACCTTTCAAGGACATCGTAAATCAAAAAACTTGATTTTTCAGAAGAACGTTTTTAAAGTTTAAAATATAATACGATGTATTAAAAATAAATATCAAGCCACTTATTGAACTTTTTACTATGCGACAGATCTTTTTAGGTTAAATCTGAAGGTTTTTTCTCCCTTTGAAAAATATTTAGTATATTTAAAAAATAATCAAACAATACCTTTTCTTCAAAATGCAAAAACAACACTTTCTGCCCTGTAGCGGGTAAATATTAAGTTTGAAATATGCCGCTTTTGCTAGGACACAGTACATTTTATGGGCATTCCGAAAACATGCACAACTGAAAATTGTCGATTTTTTATTTATGACGTTCTTGAAAGGAGTAAGCGATATATGCAGTAACTTTTATTATGAACAAGCTGTACCTGGCTACGCGTTGCTGTGGCTCAGTCTGGTAAAGTAGAAAAGAAAATTGAAACGCTGAAAATGCTAGATGACCTGTCCCAAAAAAACGGGAATAAATCATGTAACTTTGCCATTGCGGTCAAAAACATATTTTTACCTGTCGAATTTATTTGTATGCTACGTCCAAATTTTCTAGAACAATCGGTGAATTAAAGAGGACATTTGAGGTTAGGAAAAAACTAACATTAATTGTGTTTTTGATATAGGTAAAAATTTATAGGAATTAAAAAATTAAGTATTATTTCATATAAATAATGTTTGAAGTTCATAAAATGAATTTAATTGGTGATAATAAATAAAATTAAAAAAAAAAACATTTATGTTATCATTTCATTTATTTACTATTACAAAATCATTTCCAAATAAGTTTTTTTTAAACTTTTAATAGTGATTAAATTTCAAGTAAAAAATTTCAAAAAATGTTTCATGTAGGTAATTTAAAATTTAAATAATTATACCTATCGGGGCATCGATTACATTTCCGATTCATTGATTAAGATACAATTGTTATTATACTTCTGGACTTTTATTTCTAATAACTTTGGCATTTTGAACATGATTTACAGTTTTACCGAAAAGAAAAATCATTGTTTTTAATAATTAAAAGTAAGTTAACACTAGTAAAGTTAAAGCTTTATCTTTTACACGTAATTTACGCCCTGGAGAACAATAAGTAATAACAAAATAAAAATAAAATACAAAGTCTTATTTTATCATATTACATTGTCTTGATACTTATTTACGTTTTTCCCCCGACAAATATTTGTTGGAAAAATATCGTTGTACCTACCCAAATACCAAATTTACACAAAAAAAAAATAAAATCATTATGACAATTTGAAGACACGTGTATAACAGACTTAATTTTTTTATGGTAAGTCTCTTTTGTAAATTGAATCCATAAAAATGGCGAAAAAATATTCAATTTACCAACCTGGCAAGCAATGAATGCTTTGAAATTTTCGGTGTGCAGGTGGATTAATTCTAAGTGTCTTCAGTATGTAGGTATCCATCTTAATGCACGTAATTTTATGATATGTTTTACCAGTTTAATGAAAGATGACGTTAAGATGCAGTTAAATGAAAGATGACGTGAAAAATGACGTTATACCGATCTTCACCATATGTCTTCATATATTAATGTCATTTTCTATCAGTTTTAACCTTCAGTAAAATATTGTCGATTGTCTTTGATTGTCGACGATGTCGTTAAAACTTTAGATTAACAAAGAAGTATAACGTAAAAAACAAATGTAAACTTTAATTTTTTAATAGAACAAATTGCTTTTAAAAACAATAAAAAACATTTCAACCTTGACCACCCATTACCCCCTCACTAAAAAAGTTACATTTACTTTGTTTTATTTGACGAGATCAGTCAAATAAACAATGTGATCTTTTTATTTAGATTTTCAGATAGTTATAAAGATTTAATTGCAGAAATTCTCCCGGCTGTTTATGTTTTATCCTTTTTTTCATAGTTATTATGCCATCGTGTATTAAATTTCCTATAAAAACTAACCCAGAAAAATAAATAAATTAGAGAGATGGAAATCTGAAAATTGATCAAGTTAAACTAAAAACAGTTTGAGCCGTATAATTCAACCTTAAAAATATCCCTTGATATTTTTTTCTACTGTATTTTTATATTTTTCCTATTGCATTCCATAATAAGCGTTTTATCAGTAATGTATTTTTGAAAGATATTTCAGACAGGAAGTTTTACCAAAATTTAAAAATATTTAAAGTCATACCTAACAATCTTTAGACAAAGACAAAAAGTCTTATTGTATGAAAAAATTGTACATACTCGTACATATGTCGGTATTTGCAACGTATGAAATGTATCTGAATGTATGTATGTTATATAATATAATTTGTTTATTTTATTCTAGTGATAGAATCACACGTGGAAAAAAGTATGCCATAAAATAATAAATGCTTTTGGTGGGTACGTTTGCTAAGGAGCTATTTTTTTTCGTTAGATTAAAAATTCATAGTTAATCATACTTCGGAAATGAGCTTATCCATCGGACAAATTTTTTCGCCTGTCGTACTCGACTCACGGCTGGTCAATTTAACTCTCATTTCAAGGCATGAAAAAATCGTCCACAAATCAGATAACCGAACCGTAGTCGGTGCCAGCTGCACACGATAGTAGCTGTGACTTTGATGTATTCACATATTAAAGGCAACAATGGTTTTTTACGGATTTCATCAATCATATTTCTTTCGGATGCTCCATTTCGCCGGGCCAATCTGACGCGCTTCGGTAAAGTTTCTAATGGGAAAATGTTGCTCATAAAAGAACGATAAAGTTTGGCTATTTCAATTCATCGGCAAATGTTTTTTTTACCTTATTAAGTAATATCGTATCACTTTTTGCCCCTGTGATCTCCTGTTTAAGAAATAGACATTACTTTTTTACATCATTTTCGTAATTTTAAAACCATGACCTTTTGTTTAATTACCTAGATATTACGTAGGTACCCATTTATTATATATATCACTACTTGCTAGAAACAAAACATTAATTTAAAAAAAAGAATTTTTTCAGTTTACATGATTTTTTCTTATTATAAATTGCTTGACATTAATATGAAAATTTGTGACTAATCCCCTGCCATGCATCCTGCCGGACTATTTTTATCTTCTGTATCCATAAATATATAAATATTAGTTTGTTAAAAATCTTAAATCTACTGAAATTATTCACCGAATACTTTGCAATTATGACACATAGTTGCATTGTTTTCGTGTTCCTACCTGTTACAGGTGCTTTGACCTGTGACCGGTAAAAACGTCTTTTTCTGAAAAATTTATTCTTTGACCGCAATGGCAGCGCTATCTGTTGAAGTGTCAGAAACATATGCAACATCAAACGTTGCTTATGGTGAATAGCATGCTTCTTGATAGCATTTTCAATGTTTTCTGTTGCTTTGTAGTTTAATAGACTTTTCATTTTTTAAATTGTAAACAAGCATTACTAAATTAAACAAATTAGGAATGTGAGCTTTATATTTATTTCTTTTTCTATTGAACCAAAATAAGCCACAGTAAGCTTTGTCAGCTGGTATATTAATGAATTTATGGAACATTAAGTTCACAACCCAAGATTCCTCGGTTTTTTTATTACACATTCAATTTTTATTATAATACGTACACGTACAATACAATGTTATAGCTAAATAATCTTTTACTGTATTTTTGTTTATTTTATTTAATATATTTAACGTTCAAATACTGGAACCTTTAATAAAAAAAATACACCACTCAGCATCTTAGTATCTCCTCTCGATGAATATGCGCCCTCTCTTATTGCACCATTCACATTGATTAGAAACGTTCTCATCAAAGATTTTCGGAGCTATTTCATCTTATTAAATTAATATCTGTGTCTCTTAGACGTACACAAGTACGGCCCATTGAGCTAGTAATATTAATACCTCTCAGACATACCTTTGCGAGCAAAAATATTATGTAAACATTTACATAGAATCTTAGTCTTAAATATTAGATAAGGGCCGTAAAAAGGCATCGGCAAAGAAACATTTTCCAAGGACGCACGTAGACCTATAGGGCGCTTGGAACGTGAAGAAAAAAATTTCCTACGACGAAATATTTATTTAAAACAATACATTTATTAAGGGTTTTGTTCACAAAACTATAGATTTTCCTTACATAAAAAGAAGCCGAAATTCACGGACAGTGTTTCAAGCAATATCAACCTTGTTTTTATATGGCGATTTTAAGACGATTTAGGTACATATATTCTTCTTTTTCCTTGCTCCATCCCAACTTATCGTCTTTGTAGACTATTGGGGTCAGCTCTCCTCGTCCTCAGTTTGATGGTCCTACAACCTTGGACGAACTTGTTTCCTCTTCTTCATTTTGCTTGCCCCTGGAATCCCGCAAGCTGGCCCTCACACATTGTCAGTCTCTGGAGCATCGAGAAGAATCACCTTCGCTGCCAAACAGAGTAGTGCGCGTTCTTGTGGTTTGTTTTTCCATGAAGCTTTGGTTTATTTGCCTATAAAGCTTAAATCTACTCTGGGTCCGTCAGACGTGGAACCAGAGTGGCCCAGCTAACTAGGGCTGTATCCGCTGTCGTTGGTCAAGCGATGACCAATTATCGGATGATTTACATATTAATAAAGAATAATTTTTATATTACTATTTCAATAAATTGCAATTTAAAAAAAAGAATATTTAAGCTTAGATGAAAAAGAGAAAAAAACTTTATAATGGTTTATTCAAATATATCACTAATAAAATGAAATGCATTGATTGGATGCGGATTTTTCGAGATATACAGATAAAAAAAATGAGTTCATGCATCGACAAAAAAAAGTCCAGTGGTTCAGATATTCTAGGTTATGTTCTCATACCTATTCTAAAATAATATATTTCTTAGTTTTATTACGGGGACGCTCAGGCCTAAAAAAAAGCAAGATATTTTTTACATATTATTATTATTATTAAACCATATCCACGCATATGGAGTTCACAAACTGTCTCCAGGCTTTTTTGTCGGCTTTCAGCTCCCTTATATCCTCCCAAGTCAGATCTGCATCCCAAAGTTCTGACTCTCTCTCTCAGGAGGTATGCGGAGTACATAGCCAAGCCAACTGAATTGCCTTTTCTTGACGACAGATTTATTTGAAATTCTAAATAAATCTAATTAAAATTTTTATGAGTTTATTACATATCTTGTTCACACAATTGTAAACAAATATTTTCTCAAATTAATTCACGTAAGTGAAATCACAAACATATATGTATATTTATAAGATTTAAAACGTAGTTATCTTCTTTTATTGCTTTTTAATCATGATACGAGTTAATCAAACTAAAAAGGTTCTTTTGAACAATCTTTTATCTGCAGCTTCGAAAAAAAAATTGATAATCGTTTGAAATAAAAACCTCGTTTTTCGCTAGCATAAATTTGTAAATCTCCTAAAGTTATTCACCAATCACTCTGAAATTTAGACACAAACTTGCATTATAAACTCTGGGTATTTTATATTTTTAAATGTAAATGTATTTTATTTATTTATTTATTGGAAAACAAACCTGTAACAGAAAAAAAACATGCTTTTTCGCTTTCTTGACCACACAAAAAACAGTTTTTTTCCGTAATTGCAGCACCATTTGTTTAACGTATCATCTAAACGCAATACTTAACATTACTTATGTTGGATACATTGGTTTAACGGCTGCTTGCAAATGGCGATTTTATTGTTTTCAGTTGCATTGTTATTCAAGATATTTTTAATATCTTCAATGCTTCACAATCAAATACATTAGAAATGTGTACTTTCTATTTGATTTATTTCCATTAAATAAGACTGACCTATAGTAACGCGCAGTCGGATATAGTTAGTAATTTAATAATTGTGAATATCAGCAAAAAGTTCCACATTACAAGGTATGGGTATATTCATTAAAATCCAAAAAAAAGTTTTTGTAAATAAACTACAAATACTACCTACTTCATGACTTCCAGTTATCGCAACTAGTAGTCATGAAGTTAAGTTTTTAAGTGGTATTACATAAGGTGAACGATTAGGAGAGTGTTATATTATCATACCACAAAGTGAAAATTCTTTCAAATGCCAAAAAAGTGTTTTAAATATGTATTATTTAAAAAATATTATTATCTTACTTTTACGATTATTGTTATTTAAAAAAAATTAATAAGAGTTTATTATGTATTATCAGCATACACATCACTATAACAAGTCTTATTTGATATAATCAAAAACCCTTGTCTCTGTTATCTTTTAAAATACCAACTTTAGGTTCCGTTTTATTTTGGTTTACATTATAAGTGGGTACTTATTCCGTTTATACCCAAATATCATTATCTTTACTTGTTATTACTCGGGTTGGATGAGATCGTTATGTAGCCCAATAATAGGAGGTACCTATATATTATGTATGTTTGAAGTTCGTACTCTGTTTTCATGTGAAATACATATTTATTTACGATGAATATAAGTATTTTTTATTATAAGTGTCTTGACGTGAAACATGTATCGATCTTTTTATATCAGGGAAAAAGGAAGTATGAGTATCTCGGAGCTTACGACCTGGCATTAGGCTGGCTTAAGCGATCACTTTATACACTTGTGAAACATTCATCATTATGCCCACTATTAAACATCCATATTTCATAATTTTTTAAACTTATATATGTCTATGAAATGATCTGTATTACCTTTTACGTGCTGGATTTTTTTGATGGATTTAGAAATATGTCTGATTGTGGGGCCACCAGTTGTGATATTTGCCCAAGTATTTATTTCGCTCACTCTATTGGAATAATATTGACATGTCATCCGTAGGGTGAATAATCCAGTGTCTGATAAAATTAATACTTTTTAGGGAAATGTGATGTTATGATTACATTTTTACTATATATATAGTTACATTTCACATAAATTTTCAATTTGAAGCTAATCACAGCAATTTTTATTTAAGAAATAAACAATTATAATTGTATAATAATAAATATAATTTAGCTCTTTTTATAAATCTGCGAGAAGGAAAATAAGATGAAAAAGGTGATAAGACTAAGTAAAACTAAAAAATATAGATTCATAAAAAAGTAGTTCTAATTTAGTATTCTTACTTTGCTTCCAAATTATACAAAAAAATATTAATTACCCTTGAATGTCAAAATTTTTTTTAATTAAAATAGTGCCATTTTCACATTATACTTTTTTAAGGGTAGTTATGTCTAAAAAATTTTTTTTTATTATTAAAAATAAATGCATTACATATTGCTATTAAAGCGTTAAATATTGACGAATAACTTAAAGGTCTTGCCAATCATAGGTTAGCTTTAAAACTTATTCTTATCTCAATAACTTCTTTATATACCATACTCTTATGTTGAAATGCCAATAAAAAAATACCATATAAATATATGGCTCCGTGGATTTTTTTCGTTACCACCTAATTAATTTTATGAAAACTTAGAAATATAAAAATCATGACTCTCCTACAGATAAACCATTTATATCTAACGTAGAAAATAATTGAAATAGCATATCAAAGAAAGTTAACGTAATATAAAGGAAAAAAGATACGATAAAAAAAAATATGGGGGAGGACTAATTACACAAGAACTTACAGGTACCTTAAAAATTAATTATCTACGAAAATATTATTTTCAATCTTCAAAGCTTCGTACGAAAACTTTTAATCAATTCAAAATCAAACTCTCAATCTACTAATTCATAGTAGTCTACAATAAAATAACTGAAATTTGTGCGTGGAAAAGGTGGGAGCCACCAAGTCGCATTTTTATAGGAGAGCAATAAAACTAATTTATGATTGTAATTTTTCCACATTTTAAAAGTAAAAAACTGATTTTCGAGCAGTGTAATGTCGTAAGTTACGGACGGATTTTTGTATAAAGTGGTTCCAACAGATCCGTTCGTGATAGAACGGAACACGTTTTACATTCAAATCCCACATTCGGAAAAGTTCGTAAACCAACCTTTTCCACCCATTTAACGCAATAACTGTCGTATTTTATAGCATATTTTTTAACCGCTTATTTTCACATTTTTCATTTAAAAAATATCAGTATCCTTCTGATTCTCACTGGGTACCGCATCATATAATTTGATATGTCACCTTAATTGTGTATAATTTGAGGGATGGGTGGTGATAAGTCCTACGCACCACATTTTTAGATGCAGGAATGAAATACACTATAAGATTAGATGAACTAAATGCAGAAGGTTTTAGTCAAAATTATTACTGCTTTATAGGAAAGGTATGGAAAATTACAAAAAATAGAAGCAAAATCCTATTAAGTATCCGTTAGTCCTTATATGCGCAAAAAGTAAAGGTCGTAGAAAAACATCTAAACGTTATATTTTTTAAGGTATGTAATTTCTTCATCAAATAAGTAATGTCTCATTTTTTAAGTATATCTTCCAAGACGAAAGTGAGTGAACTTATTATGTCATTTTCTCATGTCGAATTCACAAATCTCCTATAATAGCAGCAAAGCCTAAATGATCCACTCTCTCAGCTCCGCTTGGTCGAGGCGACGCCGACGTGCTACGTGCGAAAATGGGAAAAATATTGTGTCCAATAACGCGTTTTCAAGATAAAATATAAAACAACATACCCTATCCGTCCGTTTTGATTCCAAAAATGTTACTATCGCAAAAATCTCAAACATTTGATGATTTACTGTCATTAGATATTTTGTTCTCCATATTGAAACATTTTGCCTACCAACACTAATGTGGAGGGTCACATCATCACGAAAACAATCATTGACATTAAGAAGAAAAAAGTAATTCCATTTTTCATACGTACAATTTATGTAATACAAATTACACATAAAGCATATGGCACCGCATTGAATTAATGCAATTGTTTTTTAAAGTTTCATATAATGATTAATAAAATTGAAAAACAACATTTTAGGTATTCTATGTAACGGATATGTGGTTGGGTAAACACAAAAATCGTAATGTATTTTACAATTTATAAAACGTTTCTGCAAATTAAATTGACGATTGGGACAGATTTCGCTCTTACAGAATTCAATCGAATATTATCTCGTATAAATTCATTTGAATACGTTTGTGAAAATGAGGCTTCAGCCGATTAAGTGAATAATAAATCTTTGGAGTTGATTAACGCATACAGCGGTAGGATAATTCAGCTATTTATAAGACAATTGTTTCATACAAAGCCAGACTCGGTGAAAGATGCCGATATTCTCTCGAGCGAACCACAAAGTGGTGGGAAGTTTTACCGATTAACATACAAAGCTTTGCATTGGGAGCGATTTAGTCAGTTAAACCGCCCTGATTCAATAAAGTTTTAAATTAAATTTTATGTTTTCAGCGCGCGTGAGAATTTGCACGGGTGTACAGGAACATTATACTCGTAGAGTTTCATATTATCTGTACCGATCTCGTCGGTAACGAGTAATTAAATAATATTATGTTGTAGCACTGCATAACACCGTAGTGAAGTATTTACTTAGGTGTTAATTACGTGGAATGCTTCAGGTGACAGTTCCATTATATAATGATAGTTAAACGTATTAATAAAATGACATAACTCATTTTACATCCCTTTATATACGGTTTCTTTATCTGTATCCCTCAACTCCTTATCTAATCCTTTTCCCCTTTGTACTTTTTAACCAATTTATAGTTTCATAAATATACTAACTAACCATCACGCCGCTTCCCCGCAGGGGTACGCAGAGAGAATCGAACGAATCAATCATAAATATACTACATTGTCATTAAATCATCATTAGTCCTCTAACTGATTAGGTTTTTTTTTAATTATGAGAATAAATAGCTGTAAAACCTTGTCTTTTATCACTTCTCTATTTTTGGATTGTTATAAAATATTAATTATTGAGAATTAGCCTCTTAATAAACAATATTTTTATTTATTCCGTACAATAGTTTAAATAAATAATTACAATAAAAAAAGGTTTTTGAATGTCAGGAATACTCACCAAACAGCAGTTGATATCCTTGCTAACAAACAATAATTACAAATTGCGGACTATTTGTATGCAAAAAATTATTATAGCCTTTTTTATTGGATTTCATTATGATTTATTTTTTGGTAATTTCTAGAGAACGTGAGGCGTAATTCTACCATAGTTGAATAACGTTTATTTACGTAATAAAGTACTTCCGTTCAAAATTATTTTATAAAACCAACAATATGCCTAATCAAATAAAAACAACTGTAAATACATACGTACTTTTCTCATATGCATATGAACGACGCGATTTTTTTTTTTAGGATAATTAGTGTAATATTAATTTTTAAAAAACATTGTACAATTTAATCAATTGTATAACTAAATTTGTAAATGAACATTAGATGCACGTATATTGTATCTAGGTTAACCGTCTAAAAATGTATTCAAAATAAGTTACAGATACAAGTTTGCATAGTAGTCGAGTGCTCCTATATTTTAAACATTATGTGTACCGTAGATTCCGCTTTATTGAGACAGTACAACTTAATTTAAGTTATTTTTAATATTTGAAAACTTAACCAATTGACTTAAGATATTACTTGAATAATTGATATTCTTCTTTAAAATATGTTTTTAATTCTTATTTTCATATAAAATAAGCTCCGATATTACCATATAAAAAAAATCGGAACAAATAACAAAACCAATTTCATCCTTTTTCTTTCTTCATAATCTAATTTAAAATGTTTTAACAAAATTATTTCAACAAATGCATCTTCACAGTTTTCATATTCATAGTAACGTGGCATATTGTTATCTTTTGTTAAAAAATCTTCAAATAAAAAACATTTTTGCAGGTATGGGCTTTTCGTCCCAATGGGGCAACAAAAATATTACTGGTTCGTCGGTTTGAATTCCGCTCCTAAAGGTTCGCCCCAATTAGGCGGAATCGACTGTATTTGTTAGTACACATCTATTATGACTCGAAAGTTGATCAAAAACTTTTCGCAAACGTTAATTCTCTAATCTTGACACCCTTTCTTAACGAAATTGAAATTTCACACCCTTAAATTTCCACTTGAATTTATCAGAAAACTAGATTCATTTCGAATTAGTTTTGAAAGGTCCAGGGGCCAGGGGTTCGCGCCTGCGCATATTGACTTATCCAGACACATTCTATCAGTTACTGTTCGTTCTCCGCTTGGTAACACAACCTCCTCGGCGTTTCTGCTCCCCTAGCTAAGTAATTCGAAGTTCGTTTTACTAAACTCGGAGTATTTTAATATTTTACAAATAACACAATGTACTGTACTCATTTTATTTATTAAATTTTATTTATTTTATTTAATAATCGTGTTATTTTTATTTGAAAAACTTTGCGAAAAACTTTTAAGATGTTTTTGCTGAAGTGACACTTTAAAAGTGGTAAAAGTTATTATGTGAATACCTAAAACTTTTTATCACATTTTTTTGTGAAATGTAATGACAATTTTTATCGGAACTAACTACTGTGGTGATGGTTGATCCACTTAAAATATTCTGGGTGTTGACCAACAGCACTTATTTGTGTAAGTAGAAATATAATATTTGTTATTTTTATATTATTGGAGAAGTTTTACAGTCTTTTATTACTTAACTTTATTCAATATTTTTTTTGATCTTATGTAGAAACTTTAGCATATATTTAGCAAAATAGTATAACATAACTTTTTGATAAAAGAAGTTTGGTTGTAACTTCATAAGAATTACAGGTGGATTTATATATATATATATATATATATATATATATATATATATATATATATATATATATATATATATATATATATATATATATATATATATATATATATATATATATATATATATATATATATATATATATATATATATATATATATATATATATATATATATATATATATATATATATATATATATATATATATATATATATATATATATATATATATATATATATATATATATATATATATATATATATATATATATATATATAATATATATATATATTTATATATATATATATATATATATATATATATATTTATATATATATATATATATATATAGTTATAAATGTGTGTGTGTGCGTGTGTGTGTATGTAAATACCACTTAAAAATATATTTAAAATATGATAAAATATAATTTCCTTTTTTTATTGGATCATAATCAAATTATCCAATTCATATTTTTATACATATTTTGAAAATAATAAAATAAAATATTTAATTTCAAAGAGCCATTTTTAAAGTCATTCAGATGGTAATATCACAATTTTTTATAAAAAATTTAGAATGTCTCAGTAATGAATTTAATCAGTATTTGATGTATTGTTAATAGAGTTAACAGTAATTTTTACACGATTTAAAAAAAATATACCATTTTATAGAAGATACTTTATACAATGTTTATACATCATTATAAAAAATTATACTTCTTTCAGAACCGAACACAAGTGAGACGTTAAAATCACAATTTTTTTATAAAAATAATTTTAAATATATTTATTTATTCAAATAAATTTAATAACATAAAAATTCGAGTATTTAATACATTTTGTAAACGATAAAATATTTTTTTAAATCCTTAATTTAAACAAGATATTTTTAACTTATTCAAAGGTATTAGGGCTCTCAACCTCTCAGAATTAAAATTATAGCATGAATTTTGAAAGCACGTTATTTTAATTAATTAAAAAAGCTCTTTTGCGTAGCAAAATCACGAAAATTCAAGGTTCCATTTACCTCCGATAAATATATAAATTCTCGCTCAATACTTATAGCAATCCCTTTCAATCTTCTTAATTGTTTAGCCGTAAAACACTTAGGTTAATAAAAAAATACCTTCTTTAAAACGATACAGGTTTGATAAGTATTAAATTATAAAATTTCAATACTCTTTTTAACTTAAGTTTTATTCCTATCAATGAAATAAAACGATTTGATGTTATTTATAGAAATTAATGAATGACTACAAAATACATTCTTATTCTTATTCGGCTAAACATTTGGTCCCGCGGACAGTTAAGGGAAAGAAATTTTCAATTGTTAAAGTTTATTCATTATAATTTCTAATTACTTTTGCTAGATTTTTGTTATTATGATTTATTGTACCTACGTTAAAATTTTAATTGATAAATTTGTTAATAACAGTACATTAACAAAAGTTGTATTTTGATCTTATATGTTTAAACTTATAAGACCAAATATGGTATGCCAAATACTTGAAAGTGGTCAGGTTAGGAGTCGTAACAATCGGCGGGTATGTATGAGGAAATGCATGAACGTGGAAGAGGCGAAGAATGTTTGCAAGGACAGAGTGGTGTGGCGCTCTATTCTCTCTGCCTACCCCTGCGGGGAGGCGGCGTGATGGTTAGTTAGTTTTTTTTTATGTTTAAACTTTTGATATATAATTATGCAAAAGTAGAATGGGTATTTTCATTATGCCTCCGTAGCGTAGTTAGCGCGTTTTACTATCGTGCTAGAGTTCCTGCGTTCAAAACTCAAGTGAGTAAAAATATTGTCAGTGATTTTCACTCTTATATTTATTTCAAACTACCCTGGACGCCTACCTTAAATACAGGACTAATCACCTTTCATTCGTATATTTACGATCAAGATAACACATTATGCAGTGCTCATTGCACCATTGGGTGCGGGAAAGGGTTAGAAAAAGAATTTGATCAAATTGAAAGTACGGACCTTTTTTTTAAATAAATTTAAAAAATAAGAGGCAAAATAATCCTATCCATAACATTTCCATTAAAAAGTTTTTGTTGTTGATTATAAAATGGTTAGAAAAATATAAATGCATCATTCGCTTCTTTGTTTTTATATCGCAACTTATTTCATATAAAAATAAGCTAATATAATATATTCAGTCTTCTTAAATCTATAAATCGTGCATACTTAAGAATGGAAACCCGTTAAGTAGATGTTTATATTTTCTGTAGGATATATTTCTCAAAAGCCTATTTCCCCGATTTAATATATTCGAACATTCTAGTGACTTCTAAAAGAAAATATTTTCCTCAGAGTGATCTTCTATTGTGTCTAATGCGTAAAACAAGAGAGAAAGGCTCACTATTTGAGAGTGGAATCCTCGCTTAATCTTGGATTCTCACTCCCGACATAGCGACCCAAAAAAGGATCATGAATAGTGGATATATTACTTTTTTGAAGCTTCAATATTATTGTTTTTTCCCTTTGATATACAGCTTCGTATATTACAATGCCGAAACTTGTTTATTCATCTCTAGCATCACGTATCCCGTATTAAAATAATATTTTTACAGATCTTATCATTTTTCGGTGGGTTCAACCAATAATTTTATCCACAGAATCTCTTTTTCACAGGAGAGCAATTTGAAATGTTGTCTACCGTTTTTGTACGGAAGAATAAATAGATTGAGTAATTTTTTTTTAAATATGTAAAGATAGGATCATTTTGGCCCTTGGAGCTTTTTTCCTTTGTTTATTAATGCGTTTTGTACAAATGATAATCTCATTTAAAATATGCTTCAGTATAAGAACCCATTTTTATCGAATTTTACAGACCTATTTCATAGACGCATCGAAAATAGACTAAAAATGAAACTCAATTGGTGGAAGAAATATCCTCATCATTTCTTAAATGTTTTAACTAAATGGTCAGCGCGCTCGGCTACCACACTGGAGGTCTCAGGTTTGATTCTCAGGTGGGGGGTCAAATAAATATTCAATATCAAATAAAGTGATTTTTCAATCTTATATTTATTCAATATTACCCTGGACTGGTGATACCTGAAGCGGAGGGCTCATCACTTTTTGTTCGTGTGTTAACGATCAAGATAACACTTCGTTTATATGATGCAGTGCCCTAATCACCATCGAGTGCAGATAAGGGTTCGAAGAAGAAACAGAAGTGCAGACAGAAGCCGTAATGCATTCTAACAGGTTATGTCTGCACTCAAGTGGTGCTTAGGCCACCCCAACCGACAACGGTAATAGCTCGATTGTATAGTAGCGAAGCGATCAGTTCTGAGCTACAGATTTTTCGATATAAAAACGTGTGGAATAAACTTATTTTATGGAATAAAGATTGTGTTATTAAAGATTTTAAAGCGAAAAACATTACTTCTGTCCAGAAAAAAATAAAGAGTTCAATAATTTAAAATTTTATACGATTTGTGTTTCGGAAAAAGTTCGAAGTAATAAAATTTAACATATTTTATATAGCAACACAAATAATGATTGCGTATTGAAAATCTTCATTTAACTCCATCTTTATAAATTAAATGAAAAAATCGTTCCTTTTCATCCTCTCTTTCTGTCTCTCATTTTTTACCTATTGGCGTAGCTTATATAATTTTTCAGTCAATCAGCAATTTCTTCATGATGAAAATTACGCTTGACGCCAATTGTTCTGAAAAGTTACTAGAGAAATAAAGTTCTTCGTATATTATCCAAGCGGCTGTCAAAATTGAACTCTTTGACGATTTGTGCTCATATCTTGGAGATTATAAAGAAGAAATTAAATAAAAAATTATTGACTCGTCGCGAATTTGTTTCAAGTTCAAGAAATATTTTTTACCAATGATGTTGGTAATTGTGATTTTATTATTTTATAGACAATCTTTTCAAATACCGACTTCGCTGGTTATTGCTTTGGAAAACAATTATTATGTAGTACCTATCTTGTAGTAAATGTAATGTCTAGATTTTATTTTGTATTAAAAAAGCTTAATCGAATTACTTGAGGTAGGATGCAAGTAACCAATTTTGGACAGGACTTCGTATTATGTTTGGTGGATTATTGTACACAATATGTACAATACCATACATGCATTATGGATAATCTCGCTTATTGTATTAGATTGCATACTAACATGTTCTCAAACCACTAATTTACTATTAACAATGAAATAGAAATATTGTATTTTGCTTTACATACTTACGCTTTAACACACTTACTACATGGAGAATAACCGCTTTTTATGGTAAGTGTCGTGGATATACAACATTGTGAGTGTCCAAATACTTGTTCATAAGTTTTGTGAACAATTATTTGGACACACTCAGAATTTTGTAAATAAATAAACTTGTCAAATTGTAAGCTTATAAATTGAAAATAATTCTTAAGCGTTTTTCAAGTATGTATAGGATATATCCAGGATTCGGGATTCAAATGGAAAGAGTCTCTGCTTAATAAAAGATTTTCTCATCCCAGCACAGATGGCTATTGTGAACTGGCGCATACCGTTTTACCAGTTTGATACAAGTTTTAAAAAATTGAGTAGTATGGTTGTCTATCAAAGGTAGAATTGGTGAATGTTACTTGTGTGTATAGTGATCACTTAACCAAGCCTGTGATGGTCGTTAGCCCTGTAAATGCATAGACTTCCATATTCTTCTTTATCTTTATTGAGATGTGAAAAAATGTCGTAGATATAAATTATCACTATAACATCTACATACTAAACACAATGATTTGACTAATAACGTTGGTAAATATTATTTGTTGACATCTCAACATAGATGAAGAAGAATTTGGAAGTTTACGGGGCTTACAACCGCCATAGGCTGGTGTAAGTGATCACTTTACACACATTCATCAATTCTACTTATGGTTGAAAACCACACTATTCAAATTCTTGAAAGTTCTATAAATATGATCTCATTTGGAAAATTTGTAATTGAATCACAAGAATTTTTCTAGAGACATCTATTGGTGAGATGAAAGAAGTTTTTTATCGAGCAAAAACTCTTAAACTGTTACATAATAACTTATTCATGTAACATCTGCTTCTTCTTTTTTTAGGTAGCTATAGTTTTTCATCGCCGTCCTTCCTTATATGGAGCCATTCACATCCAGTCGAAAATCCATATTTTGGGTGCAAGTTTCTGATATTATTACCCTATTACCTTCTAGGTGTCTCGTAGTCTGGTACCTAGAGACATCTGATATAACGCCATCTGTAGGAAACTCCACAGGGACATTCTTAAGACAAGTCGTGGTTACCGTAACTAGTTTTCTGAGTGCATAAGGAATTAGGAATATAAGTCTTGAAACTCAAAGTTTTACCTTACTCTATACCGGTAATTCTCATATTAACAAAGCAGGCCCTTCACTGCAAGGGTCAAAGTCATTGATTCCCTATTATTTTGAATAATTTTGATGCATGTATTTCCGAATTACTCTTATGATTACTTCCGGTTTTTATATGGTTTTTGCTGTTGTTTTATTTTATCAATCACGCATTCAAATCTTAACGAAATAAATAACCTTGTTTTTTTTGTTGCTTCAAGAGAGCGCATAATATTTTCTTATCATTTTTCCCTTAATTTATTAACAAAAGTGAAAGTAAAAATTGTTGATTTAAAAAAAATAATACACTTAAAAAATTATTTATGCTAAAAAAATTCTGAAAAGTAGATTATCATTTTAATTATTCAAAGACTCTTTACAAATAAAATGTATACCAAAACGTTTTGATTGTGTCCAAATACTTGTTCACTGATCTGGGGTTCTTTACTAAGGAGTTAAATAACATTTTTGACATCTCAACATAGACAAAGAAGAATTGTGAACGGGTATTTGAACACACTCAAAATCTTGTGAATAAAATTACTGGTCAAACTATAAGCGGCATAATAATTGAGAATCGGGGTTTTAGGCGTTTCCTAGTATGTGAAATAATCCAGATTCGGATCTAACATACAAATAAAAGGGTTCATACTAAATACCCAGACTTCCATATTGATCTTCATCTTTTGAAATTTATAATAAACACATTTTGAATTTTTTATATATTTTTTTATAGTTTAGTATATTTGAAAAGCTCCTAAGCTAAGTTGGAAAACTAAATTATTTTATTGTCCAATGTCTGCGTTCTTTGAAATTGTGCTCAGATAAATTTAAGTACGGTCATTCAGTGAAAACTTTGATTAGTTTTAAAATGTTAAATGGTTTGTGGTTCGCCTGATAGCAAGGGTTTATTTTAAAGATATTTTTACGCGTAAAATATGCTGCGTATATGACCGTAAAGGGGTTGGTTTATCATATTATTATTTCATCCAACATGTATCCGTATTTTAACAGACCCTAAAAGTGATAATAATTATAACAAAAATTGAGAATTTATTTTTGGGATGGCTTAAGATTTTATTGATATCTCAATAGGCGACAAAGTTATTGAGATGTATACGATAATGCTTGGAATATTTTCTGGACATTCAAGGAGATTGAGATATGTCATAGGCTTATAAAAGTGATCATTTTAGACATTGAAACATTCAAATTTCTACATTAATATATATTATTAGGTTAAAACCAATATATTTACTCCTGCCTTGTTTTATTTATAACACTATAACATTACAATTTGTATAGCCTCCCACCAGTCTGATGATGTCGGTAACGATGAAACTCGGTCGCTGGTCAAATAAAAGTAAAGTGGAAAAGCTAAAAATTTTGGTTTTAATATAATAATATATTAAAATGCAATTCCATCACGAAATGTCAGTGGATAATATAAATCTTTTACATTAATAAACTATGTTTAGAGCTGAAACCTTCACCTATGGATGCCAAGTTGTTTTCAAAATAATTTAAATACTAGGAAACCTCTGAAATTTTAACATTTAATCTTCTTTTTCTTCTTCTTCTTTGACAGTCGTCTTTCTATAGCTGAATGTATTGTAGGTCTCTACTATATTTCTCTCCAGATTACTCTTGTTTGGGCTTTTTCAATCCATTTACCATCCGCGACGAAGACAATGTCATCTGCCCATCTTTTCTGAAACTGGTCTATTCTCCTTTTCAAGTTCCATAGTCTCCACCGCAGAGTATTGAAAACGAATATACATGTTTTTATTCATATTTCTCCAGAAATAACTGCTATTACAACTAATATAATTATAAATATTACAACTTATATAATTATTTAGTGCAAGTACAGGTTTGCAATTGAGAGTGCCCTAACCATTCATGCAATTCTCCTTTTTACGCCAACTATTTATCCAATATTTTTCCCCATATAGCAGTAATGTCCTCCACTTTCATCATCAGAATCCTATCAAATTAATTTCACTCCTATATGTAGGGATCAGAGGCGAAGGAATAATCATATTGCCTTCATATGATTTATAATCATGTCGATCTGAAGCAGTGGCCTACTTACCGTCTGAGTGCGGATAGGGGTCAAAGAGAAAAATAATAAAATATATACAGGTACATAATATATACATACATACACGTGAACGTTTTACTTTTACACTGCTACCAATCTAGCTAAAATCTTGATATTTTTATTTAACAGATCAACATACTTTTTATTATACGTTTAAATTTATTGTTGACGTCATACAGAGAGAAAAATATAAGGAACATTCCAGTATTTTCCTTGTTTTCTTTATAAATGAAAAGCAATTCTTAGTCTTGCTATTGTAAGAAAACTAGTACTGCAGCTACCACGTCGTAAACTTTTCAAATAAAGAACCAAACTATAGGTACTATTTAAAGCACTTCTCCGTAATATCTTCTAATTTATGAAACAGTGTGTCCGCCTCCATAGTGTAATGGTCAGCACGCACGGCTACCGTACTGAAGGTCCCAGGTTCGATTCCCAGAAATGCGGGCAAACGAACTTAAATGATTTTTTCACTCTCATATTTATTCAATTTACCCTGGACTGGCACCTGAAGCGGAGGGCTGATCGCCTTTCCTTCATGTGTTAAGGATCAAGATAGCACTGCATATATATGATGCAGTGCCTTATGCACCATCGGGTGCGGATAAGGGTAAGAAAAAATGCTTTAAAAGTTTTTTTTAAAGGAACTAAAGTATTTTTATTGACTGTCTTTGTCGCGTGCTCATAACTCAGATAATAACATTTTGCGATATGGATGATGGTGAATGAGCACGCTATTCTTCTTACTCCTTTCCGCCTGGTACTGTGTTTTGTTTTGTGTGGGTTGGGTCGCCAAACTGAAACTGCGAAACATGGCATCGAATTTGCATATTCCGAATTTCAATTGTGCGTATGCAAATGGTCCGAAATCATTGCGAAAAAAGTAATTCGTGTTACAGTTTCTGATTCAAATAATAAATATGTATGAACGTTGCGATCGCAGTATTTAATTGTGTTCTGTGAATCTGCACAATTTTAACGTGTTAAATTGTTGGACCCTTAAAGACATTTGAAAGATTTTTTAATTGAAATACGGATATGTGTATTAAAGTAACACAAAAAAAAAGAAAAAAATACTTTTTTGACAAAGACAGCCATTACAACGATGTGAAATGATTAACCCATATGAACATAATAAAAAAATAATAGCGAGTCGAAAATTATTACAATTATACTGTGCATTTCAAAGGAATAAAAATAAATTTAAATTAAATTACTAACTAACAGGGGTAAGCAGAAATAAAAGATCACTACAACAATCTATTTTTGCATACAGTTTCGTCTCTTCCACATACATACATTTTCTCATACAAACACGCCAATTATTCCGACTCTTGACCTGGCCGCTTTAAGGTATTTGAACTTGATCATGCCAAGTTTTCCTCGGCCTTCCTCTTCTTCTATTACCAACCACATTCACCTCATAAATATGTTTAACTATCCTTTTTTCACTCATTTCATTCACATGCCCATACCATCTCAACACGCCTTTCTTAAATAATATTTTTAAAGATAAACACAATATTTAAGTCACTTTGTTTGTGATTTTCCATTTCAATACTTAAAAATAACTTTTTGACATCAATACATTATATATATATATATATATATATATATATATATATATATATATATATATATATATATATATATATATATATTTATATATATATATATATATTTATATATATATATATATATATATATATATATATATATATATATATATATATATATATATATATATATATATATATATATATATATTATATATATATGTATATATATATGTATATATATATATATATATATATATATATATATATATATATATATATATATATATATATATATATATATATATATATATATATATATATATATATATATACATATATATATATATATATATATATATATATATATATATATATATATATATATATATATATATATATATATATATATATATATATATATATATATATATATATATATATATATATATATATATATATATATATATATATATATATATATATATATATATATATATATATATATATATATAAACTTGTTCTATAATACTACAGTGTTAAATCACTAATATTTATTTTCACCTCCCCCCCTGGGAATCGAACCCGGGACCTCCAGCACGGTAGCTAAACACGCTGACCATTACACCACGTTGGCGGACTAAAAATTGTTGATTTATTATGATTGAGTTTATCCCTTCCTTGAACTACAAGTAAAATGTTTTTAAGTGTATTTTTCTTCATTTAAAACAAACATCTCGAGTTCACATCATTGTTATGCAAAACTTTCATAACTAAAGTTTTAATAATACATTATCACCTATCTTTTCCCGTGTGATTTGTGATATCCCTCCAGCAGAATAACAAATGTAGATTTATTACCTGCTGAATAATAAAATTCCGAATGAACACTGCACTGAACTTATTTTCGGTCAACAAACCAATCCATTACAAAGTGTCCGGAAAGTTCACACCTTGGACGGAAATCAGGAATAATGTCCTTGATATTGTTTTATAGAATATTGCATATAAAAATATATGATGAAAGATTACATCCTTGTAGGATGAAGTCATAGTAAACTACTAAAACACCTTAAGAGTTTACATACATTATTGAAAACAAATTGGTAACAATCGGATGGAACGTGGGTTTTTGTTTTCATTTTTATATGTCAAAAAATCAGTTTTTTTTTAAAAAATCATTACTTATTGAATAAAAGTCAATCTCCAAGGCTGCCATCACTTTTCTTGTGACGAGTTCCAAATATGTATATACAGTTTATGAAAACGTGTACATTCATATGGATTCTTTAGGTTACAATTTATTTACAATCGTTGATTATTCATAAGCGTCTGATTTTGATAAATAATAAAATTAGTATAAAATAAATAATATACAACTAGTCTGGTAAATAAAAAAAAATATTGATAATTAATTAATTTTTACTTTATGTGCTGAAAAAAAGTACATTGGCGGGTTCATTAATTAACTGGTCAAATTATCTAAAATTTAAATGTTAATTAAGGCTCTCCCTCCAAAAAAATATATGTGCATTCATTCAGAATGAATTTTATGTACATCTGATTGCAAAAGTTGCATTCTTAACAAAGTCTCGACTGATGGCAGTACCATCTGGGAAAATTCCAGATCTTTCAAAATTTTAACTAACGTACGAAAGGAATCTTACAACAATACTTATGAGTAGGGTAGACTGGGTACGGTTGAAACAAAGGACGGTTGAAACAGAGCAAATATCTTGCAAACCGTATGCGGTAGGGTGAAGGGTCCAAGGGACGAACAAAGCGGACAACAAGTTCAAACACGAATATCAGTGTTGCTTCGCTCGCCGCACGGTGCAGTTGCTTGTAGGAGGTCTTATTGTATTTTGATAACCAAAAGTAAGTATTTTTGTTCCGAGAATTTTCCTTTTATTACGGTTTCTATTGAAACGATATTATTGAGTATGATTTCGTGTTTGAAATGAAGCTTGTAGAACACGATATAGTGATTAGTTTTAATGTGCCTTTATTGTTAACATTACTATTTTCTGTTTTCCACCTAAAGGAGGGGTTGGGGACGGTTGAAACATTTTTTGTGGGTACGGTTGAAACAACATATTTTTTCAGTTTTCCTGTTTTCTTGATGCCGAGTACGCGCAAAAAAGACTTCGAGAGGGGAGGTCGACTTGTCGAGGTATACATACGCTTATAAGGAGGTTAAAGCAGGAGATTCACTGCGAAAAGCGGCGGAGAAGCATGGCTTAAACCACTGTTCGCTCATTATATATATATACGAAAGCGAGATGCATCTGGTGATGAAGAAAATGGGATATGAACCCCATAACGAAGTTTTTAATAAAGAGCAGGAGCAGGAGCTTGCAAAATACTTACTACTAAAAAAACAGAGAAAGAAGAGATAAGAAAGGAACATGAAATAAGGTTGAAACGGATGAAAACTAAGTAAGTCAAGAAAAGATTGGATGGAGGAAAAAGTAGAAGGATCGTTAAAGGAAAAATAATCATAATACGCAACAGGACTCATCATCAGAAGAGGACGAGTGCTATTGTCTTGTTTGTCTGTCACTGTATTCAGAGAGCAAATCCGGTGAAAAGTGGATACAGTGCACTACTTGTAAACTGTAGACTCAAGAAGACTGCACAAAAGGTGGTCTTAGCTATGTTTGCCACAATTGCGACTCGGAATGATCCCAAAGCTAGATTTTCGCTTGATTTATGACTAATCAAAATGAAAAAAGTGTTTCCTTTTAGTTTATTCACAGATTATTTTCGTTCGATTTGTTTTTTTTTAAATGCCATTGTTTTTAGTTGTTTTTGTTCATTACATATCTGTAGACTGATTAATATTGTCATGCGGTGCCATAATTATTTATAAAACAAACATAAATAATGAATAAAACGTCTTACAATATTAAATATTGATTTATTTGCGTGTGTTTCAACTGACCCCAATCACTGTTTCAACTGCCCCTGGTATGGGGACGGTTGAAACAAATCGGATATATTTTTTAAATTTGATCTGCCACTAAAAATAACACACCGGGTACTGAAATAATACTTCCCATTAGTAGACAGAAACACACTCTTGTATTTAATGCATCTTCATCATCGCTTGACTCGTTAAGAACAATTCTATGGACAATATAAGCAAAATTGTTTCAACCGTACCCAGTCTACCCTACCTACAGATCTAAGGATTTGTTAACGATGGTCAATTTCGTATGGGATCTGATCCTTTGACTAATAACGGTCAGCCAAGCGTTATTGGGGAATTTTTTTGATGTACTTATTGTAACCATGGGTGTGTGTCCCAAAACATTATTAGAAATTAGTAATTACAACATCAGAGCAATAGCAAAAATGTGAATTTTAAATCACATACAGTTAACCATTATCGCTCTTTATCCACCCCGTCGTTATGTATTTGAGTTCTGTCTTTTTTTTCTTTTTTAAATTTCTAATGGTAGTTTCCAACGTATTTCTATGCTCCAAGCAATATAAATTTAGGAAAAGTATGTTCAGTATAGTCCGCATCTTATTCCATTCGACCATCTATAAATGGTTTCGACCTTTACACAACTTTCCCAATGGTGTGAATGTTCCGAATTTGAGCTCCTGCCAAATCTAGTTGGAGCAGTTTTTTGCTAATAAATACTAGGAATTATAGAAAACGGAAATTCTACGTTTATCAGAAAGATGAAAAAGGGCCATCGATCAAAATGACGTAAGCATTTATCAAAGTTATTGGTGATTTATAAGTAAATATTTTCAATATCACGAATTACACTAATGGAAGAGTTGTTCTATTAGTATACTCGTATTTCATCAAAATACTAAAAATCAAGTAAATCACTTGTACAATACCAATCTTGAGTTTATTTATTAGTTTTAATAACTTCAAATTTTCACATTATAAATTTTATCCCACAAAATGAATGCTAAATCGATTAATAATAAAATGCTTTTTTTACTTCTTCTTTTTCTAGATCCTAGGGATCTGATGTGCCTCCGCTTGTAGCTCTTGGGATGTTGTAGCTATCTTTCCACCATTTTTGGAGGTCTGCGTCCTTCGGGAATTCCTTGAAGGGCCATACGAGGAAGTCTGTCATCTGACATTCTGTTTATATGATCATTTCAATATCGCCTTCGTTGTCCTCCCCACCTCACGATATCCTCCGTCTTGCACATGCTCCGGATGTCAGTATTTCTTACTCGGTCTCGCAATGTATTTCCGGTTATGGATCGAAGAGTCTTCATCTCGGAGGAATGAAGTCGAGATTTTGTTCTAGAAGTATCTGCTGTTGCCTCAATCCCATAAGTGGCTATTGGTCAAACACGTGTTTTTTTATATATTTTCATACAGTAAAATGCAATTATATATAACAACTAATTATTCTGAAGTTTCAAAGTATTAATTATTACAGTTAAATTGTGTTTCTGTAGAAATAACCTTCAATCTACTGTGAATCGTTTTTATTTAATCACTTTACCCTCTATTTATAAAACCCATTTTATTTTTTAACACTTTGAAATTGATTTTTTATCACAAATTAATTTCTATTTAATACAGGTACTCGTTACAATATATCTTCTTCCTGGCTTCATCCCAACTTTTCGCCTGTGTAGACTGTTAGAGTCAGCTATTCTTGTACTCAGGTTTTAGGTCCTTTTATCACAAACAACGTCACCTAGATTATATTTTCGAAACATATTACAATAAATGGACAAAATAAAACTGGATGGACAAATCCGAAAACGATACTTTTAACTTCTTGATCGAAAATTTGCGAAACAATCAAATAAGAAAAAAACACACATTTAGAAATGAGGATTATTTCAGTTTTATTTTTACATCACATGATTCTCTGAATTATGATTTTAATAGCAAACGCCCAAGTATGCTATTTTAAGGAAATACTACAACAAATAATTTTATTTATTTTAAATTTTTATTAACTCTTAAGTCGTAACACTGCAAGTAAAGTATTGAAAAAAAGTATAATTGTTTACAACTTTATTAATATATTTTTACAATACGCACGATAATATGTTCGTCTTTCACCTTGGCGATTTCTTAACCAAAACTAAAGCTACTGAGACAATCACACATAGCTGGGAGCAAACTTACATATTTGAAAAGTCAAGGGGCCCATGAGACCACACAACCAGGGTAAATGGTTGGTAAAACAAACATTCTTTACTAAGTTATTAAAATTTACTGTATACTCGTACATACGCATTGTTTTAATTTCCTTTGGGTTGTTTGATAACATGTAATACTACGTGAAATACTTTACATACGAAATGTTGAAGTATACAAGTCAAAGGGTTTGGTATGAAATTGTTACATTTGGAATTTCTATAAAATTTTGACATTATAAACTGATGGTATTAAATACAAGGATATTTTTCAATATTCTAGAAAAGTCGAAAAATTTTTGGTCCTGAAGTGTTAATTTGAAAATATTTTTAAAAATGAGAGATTTATCAAAGCCCGATATTGTAAAACAGAGAACCTTATTATTTTCCACGATAGTTTTATAAGCCTGTTGACAAAGCAATTTAGTTACATTTTCCATAAAGTCAAAATTTATTTCTAATTTGAAATACCTTTTGGCTTTGCAATTTTCAATATTATCTGAAATATTAGTTATTATTAATGTACTTTGTAATGGAAATTTAATATGTAATTAAAATTTTATTGTAATTTGATATTTTTTTTTGATCCCTAAATTACTTTACTCTGTAAATATTCATAACATTAATTAAAATATTATTTTTAACATCTCATCAAAGATGAAGAAGAATATGGAAGTCTGGGCATTTACGGGGCTGACGACCGTCATAGGCTGGTTTAAGTGATCACTTTACACACGTGTAACATTCACCGATTCTACCCATTATTGACAACCACACTACTCAAATTTGATGAGATGTTAAAAATAATATGAAAATAACCCCTGTAATTGGAGATAATCCAGATTTTGCGAATAAGTATTTGGACACACTCAAAATGTTGTAAATAAATTATCCGGTCGAATTATAAGTTTAATAATAAAAATGAAAATGGTATTTTCTGACGTTTCTCATGTGTGATTATAATCCAGGATTCGGACCTCACATACTAATATAAGAGTTTCTGCTTAGTAAAAAGCTTCTTTACATCTCACCAATAGATGTCTCTAGTAAAGTTCAAGAACAAGGTTTCTAAATTGGTTCATATATATAGAACTTCCAAGAATTTGAGTAGTGTGGTTGTCAATAATGGGTAGAATTGGTGAAAGTTACACGTGTGTAACGTGAGAACTTAAACCAGCCTGTGACGGACGTCAGCCCCGTAAATTCTAAAAATGTTGTATATTTATTATAATTATATCATTATTGCTCCGTTGTACCTGGATAATTTTTGATGGTGGATGATTTTTTTTAAATAACCCGTCTGGCTATATAAATTAAAATATTTTGCATACAAAGTTGACAAAACACGCGATGTGTTATTTACTAACGTGTCATTATGTTTGAATAATATTTACATTTGGTAAGAAAACGGTATAGAATAATCATTTTTATTTTATTCTCACCCTTCATGGTTGAGTATGACGAGTAAAGTATACGAGTGCATAATATATTGCTCCAACTTACTATTTGAACTGGTTAGTTTCTAGATTTATCTATTTGGGGACCCCAATAATTGCTTTATCGTACATTAAATTCGCCATCTCTATTTTAGTTTCTCGCATAAATGAATACACGTAGATAAATAAAACCCTTTCTTCTTAAGATTTTTCGGCTTTCGCAATAAAATATTTAAGTTTTATGGCCATACATTTTTTTGCGATTCGACAAATCAAGGCGATTTCAACCCTTGCGATTCACGCATAGTTGAACACTCGCAACAGACAGTTACCCTCCTTATAAATTTATTAGCTTTATATTTTCGCATACGTACACTTTTAAGCCGGGAGATTTAGCGTGATTTCCTTTCTAGAGAACAGCAGCCTCCTAGAATTAAACCGGTCAACGAGTAAGAACGTATAATCTAGAGATTCCTGTTTCTTCAGACAAATGAAGCCGTTTATTACCGAAAGCTTTTATATAAAACCGTAATTTGACCAGGGTTGAAAGTAATATAATTTTATATTACTCCAGTTATGACGTAAATCTTACCATTAAATATGATACTTAAGAGTGAATTCATTAAAAAGAGAACGTTTATCCACATTTCCATTCAAAATTATTACATTCAAATGAAGTTCTAAAACTAACATTGTTTTTCTGCATCATAAATTTTATTTCGATTTACCCAAACTTCACAAAAAGAGATATCGTAAAGGGGACGCCACAGACTTTACTCCTACGCTATTGTGTTTTTCTTCGGTGTTGCTTACAATGTTTTATTTGTTACTTTAGTGCGACGGATTGAACTGGTACGTGGATTTTCCCGCACATAAATTGTGCTGACAATTTTTGTACCCACTGTTCTGATTTTTGTGAACAATCAAAATATTTTTATTTTTACGTAAACGTTTATATAAGTGAAAAGACGAATACGGATTTTCGTGGCATTGTATCATAATAAAAAAAAAACTCATTTTTTTTCCTTTTTACCATGATAATGATTGTTTAATTACAGGTAAATAGATAGTAATTACAATTGTTTACCAAATTACCGGTATTGGCATTTTCCGATAATTCAAGAATCCCTTTTCCTTAATTAACATCGAATATGGAATGGTTAATTGGCTCAAAATCAAACAAAGCAAATATGTTATGGCTTATGTATATCTATATCATATTTAACAAAATTATGTTTACATAATTTATTTAATTTATGATGGATTTTGATAAAATTTATTTCACGAAATATAATTTTAATTTTCTTCGGTAATAGATTTTACGGTGAGTTCAGATGTAGTAATCCTGTACGACGTATCAAAATATTATACCCTAAATTTTAAGGGTAAATAAAATAAATAGATATTCCTTTTTCCAATATTGAATTAATGAACACATTCTTTTAAATCTAATCACGTTTCGTTTCACTCAGTAGAATATGAGATGATCTAAATGAATACTGTTTGCTTTGAATATTTGTATTTTTTATTGGTTATTTTTCATCGGCGATGTCTCTTTCTCTCTCTAAAAATAAAATACATTTTCAAAATATTTTTGGCGCATAACATCGTCCTTCTAATAAACTGTTGTTTTCATAATACTTTTTGATATCTTAACATAGATGAAGAATAATATGGAAGTCTGGGCATTTACGGGGCTTACCATACAATCGTCATAGGCTGGTTGAAGTCACTTACCATACACACGTTAACATTTGCCATATATACCCAAGATTGACAACCACTCTCAAATTTTACCCCGTAAATTCCCAGACTTTCATATTCTTCTTCATTTATGTTGAGATGTCTGAAAAGAATATGAAAAATAACTCCTTCCATTGGAGACAATCCAGATTTGTGAACTATTGTTTGGATATACCCAAAATGTTGTAACTGGCACTTTAGTAAAATTTAAATAATTCAAGACTTTTATTTCAATTTCAATCATATGCAACGTATCATATGCGTATCTGTTATCAATTTATATATATATATATATATATATATATATATATATATATATATATATATATATATATATATATATATATATATATATATATATATATATATATATATATATATATATATATATATATATATATATATATATATATATATATATATATATATATATATATATATATATATATATATATATATATATATATATATGTATATATATATATATATATATATATATATATATATATATATATATATATATATATATATATATATATATATATATATATATATATATATATATATATATATATATATATATATATATATATTATAATAATTAAAGTAATATTAAATTAAAGTTTATTTTCTACTCAATATCTACATAAAGAGAATCTTATGTAAAATTTGTAAAAACTTTTAACAATAATTGATAGTCGAATGACGAAAGATGTAGCAAAAGGAATACATTTATGCTTTGTTTAAATTGTTTTAAAATAAACCCATTACAATAAACAATTTTTAATATTAAATCCGTACATTATGCTTTATATTTACATACATATTTTATTTTATATCTGAAACGGTATTATACGTTTTGGGGAAGAAGTTAATAAGAAAATCCAATACTTAACTCCTTTATTATCTTCTTCTTCCGGTTGCCTTAACTATTGCGTTAAGTTTTTTATGTATTTTTTTTCCTTTCCATGGTCTTATTGCCTATAATTTGCGTGCCAGACTGTCATCTTTATTATTTTACATCTCTAACCCCATTTCCTAGACTTAATGTCCCAAAAGATGGTGTTATTTATTGCTTACTACGTTTACTTCCTATTCGTAGATTATAAAAGCTAAGTGAGATATGTACGCATAAATTCTTATACTTCGTACCCACGAAAATTACAATCAGCGTTATTCTATTTTAGTACGTTATTGTTAGCACAACAAGGAAAAGGTTTTATTTTTGTTGTTTTCAGAAAATATATCTAAAAAATATGGCATTCAATTATCAATTTGATGTATTGTGTACATGTACGTTATACACATAAAATTATTATTTAACAAAGATTAGGAAGAAAAAATAAAACATTTCGTTTATTTATATTGATAATGAGAATTTAAAATAAAATGTCTTGATCTTATTTTGCTAATGTGTCTTTAGGAAAGAGACTGGGAATATTGTATCATATGATTTTTAATCACTCCACTCTACATTTGAGGCAAATTCTTCCAAGGTATTGGTGATGAATGCAATATGTTCCAGAGTAATACAAAGTTTCTTTGTTGCCTGAATTGTGTGGATGTGTATGGAATTCTGGCGACGAAAAATAGCAAACATATTTAAATATTAAAATTTACTTACATGCAAACATCAAACGACTCACCTTAGGTCATGTCTACTATGTTATATTTCAGCGTTTTTTGTTGTTCTTGCTTATTAAAAAAAAAAAAAACAATTTCATAATACCACTTAATGAGTATTATTTCATTACACACGACCAGTTTAAAAAAATAGGGATGTTTACATACACGGTTGAAAAAAAAACTAACGAGCAAAAAAATAGTATGGTTAATATCTAGGTTGGTAGGGTAATAAATAGAAGGGGCGGTTAAGAATCGGGACTTTTTGTAAAAGGAAAAATATATGATAATGGTGGCGTATTTCAAAAAAGGATATAAATTATTAATTATTATTAATTAACGTTTTATAAGAATTAAAATTTGTATGCTTTTCACAATTTTCTTAATTGTTCATGACTTGACCTTTGTTTGTAACTGAGTGAAATAATTTAGTGTATGTGAGTCAAATGAATGGTTAGTTTCCATTATGTGATTCGCGAATTCTGAAAAATAATTACTTGTAAGTCCACGGCGATGTCTCTGGTTCTCATTTTTAGATTTCTCGCAATTAACATTAAATATATACATTTATACATATGTCTGTATATATATATATATATATATATATATATATATATATATATATATATATATATATATATATATATATATATATATATATATATATATATATATATACAAAGTTTTGTATCATGATTACGTTTCCGTAGTATATTTAGAACGTGGGTAGTTTTGTAAGGAAATGAAATACCTGTATCTAAATATAATAAACCACAGAATAGATATCCAATAGCAGATTGATTGGGTCTATCTGCTATCCTTCGCAGGAAATGGCTTTATTGGTCTAATTTATGTTCACAGACGTGCCAGGCACCATAATCAAACCAGGCTCAGGTATCTATATCTTGGTGATGTTCCTTTTTATTTCCCTTGATCATCCCGGGAAGTAGACCCCGAGATACGAGATTCGCATCTAAAGATCTTACTTAGCAACAGCTAACGTTTTTTTAGTAAACACCTTCCCCTTTAATTTTGTAAGAGGGTCGGATTTAATCTCATTACCTCAATTAGTTGTCGACCCCACACCGTAATGCAATGGTAAACCAAATACCCTGACATGCCTGAGATACTGAAGTGAATCCCACTCGGTAAACGTGATAATAAGAGCTTTCCAACTTCTATAGATTGTACTTAAGCGTAAGCTTAGATTAATACTTTGACTATCTCGTATTTCATCATTTTGTTCACGAACAAGTTTTTGCATCAATTGAATGAAGAAAATGGTTGAGACTTTGACTGAATATAGATTATTGAGATTCTTAAGCTTTTAAAACATATGAAAATGGATCTCCAAATGATACAAAAATATAATCATACCAATTTTTACAATTTGTAATTACTGACTGGAATTTCCCGTGCCGAGGGCACATTTTACAAAATTCGTAGAATAAATTATTTGTCTACTATGAGTTATGAAATCATGTAAGACGTGGCCGAATGACTCGATCTATTTCGCTTCCTTCCAACTTGGTTTTCCAATTATTCATAGTTTTTTTTAAATAAATAATTCTGTTATTTTATTTATATTTTGTAGACAATAAATAATAATAAAAAAAATTAAAATGTTTTTAGTTTTATATACATATTATGACCCGTTTAACGCTGTCCCAGTATTACAAGGTAGTGTTAGGATTCCTGGAATTCGCAAGTGGTATATTTTTCTTTAATCCAGCACGGATTTTTGTTTTGTTACTTGCATTTAGTCTCATTGGGCGTTTGGTATGATAATGTGCGTAGTATACGATTACAGTACAATACGTGCTAGATAAGTATTAACATATTAAGATCACCTTATCGCGGGGGGTTAAGCGAGATCTTAATGTATTTCTATGAGCATTACGATAAAACGGAAGGGTAAGTTTGTATAAAGATTTAAACTTGTATTCCTTCCTGAAGTAACCACTTTTAATGCTTGTTTAATAACTAGGTTAAAAAAAATTGTAACCGTGTAACAATACACGTTTCGAATCACCTTGTTTTGTGTTAAAAACTTTGTATTTAGCTTATGAATATATCTCCCTATCGCTCACTCCTTTCAACAACGTCACATATCAAAAAATTTGATTTTTCAGGAGACCGTTTTTAATGTTTGAGAATATAGTAAAATGTATTAAAAATAAATATTAAGCGGCTTATTGAACTTTCTACTGTGCCACAAATCTTTTTAGGTAAAACATGAAGGTTTTTTCTCCATTTGAAAAATATTAGTAAAATAATTAAACATAACCTTTTCTTCAAAATTCAAAAACAACACTTTCTGCCCTGTAGCGGGTAAAGATTAATTTTTAATTAATGTTCTACTGGTAAATATTAAGTTTTAAATATGCCGCTTTTGCTAGGATAAAGTACATTTTCTGGGCATTCCGAAAACATGCACAACTAAAAATTTACGGTTTTTAATATTTGACATTGTTGAAAGGAGTGAGCTATATGTAAAATTCAATATAAATCTCAACGCTCATCCCAATGCTGCAATAAAAATGCAATACTTAGTACTCAAATTCGGTACACAAAACAAGGAATAATTTATATTTCTCAAGGTTGGTGGAAATTTATAGTAAACTGACTATGATTTCCTTAAAAATATTTCGTGGACACTAACTTTTTGTTATTAGATCATAAATAAGTTTACTTCGATAGAACGAGATTTATCTTATTGAGAATATTCGCTAAATTAGTTTCCTACATCTAACTATATAATTATAACATTATTTTGTTGACATCACAACATACTCGTATATGAAAAAGAATATGGAAGTCTGGGTATTTACAAAGTTGCGTTGTCGATCATGGGTAGAATGGTTAATGTTGCACGTGTGTAAAGTGATCACTTAAGCAGCTTTTAACGGGTCATAAGCCCTGTAAATACCTAGACTTCTATATTCTTCTACATCTTTGTTCAGATGTCAAAAAATGTATCCTTTTACGATTGAGTATTATCACTCAATTATGATGAATATTTTAAACATTATCGATATATATTTATTTTTCGATGAGTATTAGAGGAAGATTATTATAAGTAAGGATAGACAATCCTTGTTTTTACCTTCAAGAACCCTTCGCTTCGTAAATTTTCCACAACATGCGCTGGATTATAAAACATTTGACGTGCTGAAGGATTAAAGGATTAGTTTCCTGCTAATATAGTACCCCAAAATAATGGTTCTACTCTAATAAATAACATGAAGGTGAAAATTATAATATCCATGGACAGCTCAGGTAAATTCTTAAGCAGGTGCCTTTTAGTATATAAAATAATGTTTAATTTTTGTGCTTCAAAACTCCGTAAATGAGTTTGTGAGAAATTTATCAAATTTGTTTCATGTATTCGTGTAAATATGTACCCAAATGATGTATGGTATGAACTTTATTATATGTTATAAGTTCGAAACCACCCATTTTAGAATGTGTTAAATATTTTTCCAAATATTTAATTAATCTTTAAGCCACAACACAAATTTTAAAACATTTACCTATGCATAGACTGAGGGGCATGCCTTCTATATAGACAGAAAGCAGTGCCTATCCTAACTTACCCGCGTGACATATAAAACGCAACCAGTACCTACCCTACCCTACTAAGTAGTACCAGTTTACATTACTACCTACCTCCACTGCCTACCCAAGTAAGGAGTACCTAGCTTGCCTTATTGCCTACCTCTACGCATACCCTAATTAATTATCTGTGTACGCCACTGCATAGACTTATTTTACACTTTCAGGATTTGAATATGGATGTCACGATTGTATTACATTATGAGAATACGCGATACTTGGCTCGCGCTTATGTTTTTTTGTCCAATGTACTCAGTAAGAGAAAATTATGGATGGGTATCTTAAGCTTATTATTTATGTCATCTACTGCGAGTATACATGTTTCCAATTAAACTATCATAAATAAGTGTAATTAGATTGGAAAATCTACCATAGTCACTGGTCCCGTACGGGACCACCGGGTGTTGCAAGGTCAATACAAAATAAATGTTTGTATACTCCTAATGAATAAAATGAGTACAAATAATCTTCGTCATATCGTTAACGCAAAGTAATTTATAACAATTTATCCATTAAGGAATGTTTATAGTTACGTCAAATATAACGAGTACCTTCAAATGAATGAGATTTTGAAAACTCGTAGTACATTTTATCCAAAACTTATCCAAAGAATTCGGCACACTCTTTTAACTCTCAGAATTTTTAACTCTTTTCTTTTATTCATCGGTGATTGGTCCTTGGTATTGTTAATTATTTTTAACAAGACGCTGAAAATTTTTCTTTATAACAACATTTTTGAGAAATATTAATAAGATTTTTTATGTTTTGGTTACGAATAATATTTATTTCTTACATTTTATTGATATCTCAACTGAAACGAAGAATCTTTTGTTTTTCAATAAAGAGAACATGGAAGTCTGAGAAGGCAAATGATCGGGTATCTGGATGGCTAAAGTGAACACATTATATACTTGTGTAACGTTCACCATTCTACCTTTTATCACTTCATCCGTATTACATTATTTTTTAAAGTAGTACGTAAACACTGTTGTAGGATTCATTTTGGATGTTAGTTGAAATTTTGATAGATGTGGAATTTCGACAGAGAGTGATAGAACTCACATTTTTATTGGGATAGAGAGCTTATCATATTAATATATTGATATATTATCCATAGAGTGGATATCCCAATATCTTATTTTGCAAAAAAAAAATTTTTGCTCCATATAACGGAGTAGCAAAAGACATACATTTTTCAAGTATAAATGTTGAAGTAGGGATTTAGAAAATACTGTGACCTTGCTTGTTAGTATTGTTCGAGTCGGACTCGCTGCGAAAACCCATTGTGGAACACGAATTTAATTGTACCCCCGCGCCCTATACTCGTATAGCATATAGCCGTTTCGATTATAACCCAAACCTTTTGTCCTTGTTCAATAATTTGAAGCAATACTGGTATTAGAGCACCGCTAAATACTCCGATCCAATTCACAATGTTCGATTGTTAAATCCAACTGTGTGCATTCCTTATCCGCAGAATTATTCACGCAAAGATTAAATTCTCCGAATTATAATCATCATTCTGTTCTGGTAATACAAAGCAAAATAAATAAAGCGTGTTTTAATTAATTTCTCTGAAGTTTCTAACAGCATTATTTGTTTTTAACTTGATTAAAACTTTTGAACGAATTATTGGATGTTCTGTTGTAATTTGGAAACTTTCAACAGAATTACTCGTATGTAATGCGCACTGATTACCAAGAGAAATCATGTTTCTTATACGCTTACATCAGCTTGTTTTCGTAGTTCATTGAAAATGCTGAAAAGCTATTCCTTAGCTTAAAGTTTCCTACTTTCGCGAGTTTGACGGATCTCGTAGATAGATAGCTCTTGTATAATATGAGTGATTTATGAATGGGATGCCATTTATCATAATAAAATAAAAGCTTAATATAGCCTTATAACGTTTGTACGTAATGAAATCTATACCTACAAAACAATGGTTATTAACTTTGTTGGTGAACTTACTTAAATTTTTTGGATATTTTTAATTAAATTCATTTTATTTTTCCAAGAAAACTATTAAACATACAGGAAATTTTAATTTGAAAAAAAAATTATGTCTCAATAATATATGTATTGACAATATCTATTTTACTGCTTACAATTAAAACATATAAAATGACATGTGTTTCAAACCATTCAAAATTTGTTATCACATCATATGTGAAATTTATGTATTATTAACCAAATATCTGAATTTACCAAGATTTTTATAATTGAAACCTGGAGACGACAGATATTTTTCCTGTGTATAATATAAAATCTCTCTAATTTCTATTGAATTTCTCTCTCAATTTGTGACACAAAACAAAACAGAAGAGAAAACACTTTATTTACAGCATGAAGCTCGTTCTACGAGTACAGCTTTCTTTAAAAATTCAAAAATAAATGCATTTAGCTTAAAGTTAAGTTCTTAACCCTTTTTCCTTTGAGTCCGGATGTTCACAGCGGGTTGGTGTAATGGGAGTTTCTAGAATCAGACCAAACAAGATCCTACAGCGCGTTTATCACAGCTCTCAAAGTTATATTGCGTCTCGTAACATGTTTGTACGTACATTTGTATTAGGGTGTGTATCATTTTTTCATCTTACCGATTCAGGTCTTTAAAACCCCGATTTAAAATCAAAATTAAAAACATTTTCAAATAATGTTAAGCCCGTGCAAATGTTGAGAGAAAAAAAATAAAACTTTGAAAGCTTTGTTTTTTTTGTAATTTATGTTAACATGATACAAATTATCCAAAAATGATAATTAGTATCATGTTAACATAAATTAATGATATGAAGTGGATAAATGAATATTACATAAAAGTTGAAAATTTCAGTAAAAAACTTAAATCCAATAAAATATTACTACACTGCATTGAAAATTAGAATACTATAATAATTATCGAAATATTTTTAAGTCAAAAGTTGAGGAGCTAAAGGTACTTTCGTTGTTGCTGTAAATCTTAATTTTAAAAATTTACAATAACTTTACATAAAATTGTATATTTTTTACTAAGAAGCGTGACACCCTAATAATATATTGTACATTTTACACACTAACATAAAGTTATGACTTTCGCCTCTTGGCTTGCGGCGATACCACACTAGATACAATCACCTTGTTCTTCGTTTTTACGAGTGTTTTTCATGGACATTCATGGCATTGTTTATTTTAAGTTTTGATTTTATTCAAACAAGTATACAAAAATTAAATTTAAAACGTATTTAATAATACCATAGACTGTAACAAGAAGCTAAAGACTGATCGCTTTGCCTTCGAACAATTAAAGATCAAGAACACACTTCACCGCTTCGATGCAGTACCCTATGCACCATCGGGTGCGAATAAGCGTTAGAACAAACAGAAGTTTTAACTAGGTTTTTTTTATTGTAGTATATTAGTTGATTATACTTTTGAATTTTGGTATGATTTAGCATCAGACAAGGATAAATACCTTTTCGGAATATCTACGTATTGATTATTTTATGATCAAAACTTTTTTCGTTAGTATAACTCAAACATAAATGAAAATTTCCGTTGAAGAAGAATGTCATACTTAAGGTTTTTTATTTTATTTTATTTCATCTCCGTTCTTACTTCTTACACTTCGGGGGATGGGATATTATTATTAAATAAGATATTATTCTCTGACATTTTCTGAAAGAGGCGGAAATGAATGCGGTTATTTAAATGTTCCCATTTTATTGTCCTTTCTTGGTTAAAAGGCGTTTTGTTGAATTATTCAAGTGGTTGAAAATCCCATTAATTGAATGCCAAGCATCTTCTATTCGAAAGTAAGAGGAATTTTAATACGATAAAAGAAATGAATTTTCGGAAATTTTCTGCCCTCCCAGGTAAAAGTTTTCGTTGAATATATCCAGTTTTCTTAAATCTCCTTTGACCCTTACAAAAGAAACGAAATGCGATGAGAAGAGGGTTGTTGTACCAATTACAAGCATGGCTGACACCGTAGATGATAATTTATTTTTCACACATAATCCTGTTAGTATGAACCTCCATTACAGGATCGAACTGCAATTTAAAAAATATTTATTCAGGACTAGCTTTACCCAGCCGCGCATTGCTGTGGCTAAGTCTAGTTAAATGGAAAATAAAGTAAATTAGTAGCGCAAATTTTTATTACTTTTAATTTTCCAACACTAGTGAAGCCATGAAAATATAAAAAATCTATCATACAACAATTCAATCAAAAGTTTAACAGATTGCGGTATAATAACAGATTTTTTTTCATTTTTATCTATTGAAGATAGTTATATAGAAAATACTTGGGTATTTGATTGCAATAATACGTCAAAATTGCAAAGCCATTCGTGAACCACTTAAGGAAAATTTGATTTTAAACAAACGAACATATCGCTCACTCCTTTCAAGAACGTCATAAATCAAAAAACTTGATTTTTCAAGAGAACGTTTTTAAAGTTCATACATAAAATACAATGTATTAAAAATTAATATCAAGCCACTTATTTAACTTTTTACTGTGCAACAGATCTTTTGAGGTAAAACCTGAATATTTTTTCTCCATAAAAAAAATTAAAAAAATAATTAAACAATACCTTTTCTTCAAAATGCAAAAATAACACTTTCTGCCCTGTAGCGGGTAAATATTAAGTTAAAAATATGCCGCTTTTGCTGGGATATAGTACATTTTCTGGGCATTACGAAAACATGCACAACTCAAAATTGACGATTTTTGATTTATGACGTTCTTGAAAGTAGTGAGCGATATGTGTCCATTTTTATTTATATAGAGTGATAGATAAAAATACGAGCAAATGTATTCAAATGTAACGTTGTGACACAATTAAAAAGCGATTCGCGAAAGGCTTTAGGAAATTTAAGATTTTTAACAAGTGAATGCTTTCATTTTGGCACGGGAAAAAATAAGCAGAAATGAATGTAAGTTTTTCATCTTATTTTATATCCTGTATTTTAGTGTATTGCAGAAGGAATACTTCCTAAAATGATTCGCGAATAGAAATGAATGGCAAAATATCGTGAAAATATTATTCTACTATATAAGAAGCGTACGTTACGCCTAACCTAGACATACGTTATATTCTGCTATATTTTTCAAAAGATTCCAGTATATTTGGATTCATTTATCACTCGTTATTTTAGTGACCCTTTGCTCCGAGACCGTCTCGACCTTTTTTGTTGCAAAAGTACTTTCGATAATTTATTATGTTACACAAACCATTTTCTTGTATTTTATTAATATTTTACGGCGATAGATACAAGCTTAAAGTACTTTCAAAGATTTTATTACTTTTCATAAATACCATATGAAAACGATCAAACACATTTTTTTTTAAATAATGATAAAACTATTATATAAACATTGGCTTGCCTATCGTAATTTTTCAAAATATTCAAAAACCTAGAATATATGTACTCGTATATATGAACTAATAAATGATTTGCACTGTCTTAGATGCCGGTCACATTTCTACCTGAACCGCAAAAAATAAAAATAAATGAGACACTCTGATTATTTCATTTTGATTCAAAATATATGTATGTATAGGTGTCTTAGCTTATATCTAAGTGGAAAAAACTGCAGTTTTCAAAGTAAAATCCTGCGTTTTTAAATTATAACAATAAATATTAACTACCTTCGTTACTATATTTAAGTGCGTTAAGCGCGTTTTATGGCTATGCGACCTTAACGGACCCATGTTATATGTGCCAAATTTGAGCTGTCAATCTGACGCTATCTATACTCAAAAGAAAGAAAAACTTTCAATTTAACCTTTGTTATTGTTTTACCCAAGAATAAACAATTTATCATATAATTTTACAGTGAAGCACCCTAGGGATAGTATTCTTACGAAAAAAGCGCATTACAAATAATAATCCGATAATTATTTTTATTTTACTTAAGGAAATTATTTTGGGAATTTCCTCTTGTACTTTCATGAAATACATGTTTGGCTACAGTTTTTAGTAATTAATTTTTTGATGGGATTAAAACCTCCTGGCAAAAGAGACCTAACAACAAAATAGCATTGCAGAAAGTCAATGCTTCAAAATATAAATGCCTTTTCTGCTCCCACGTGAAAATTTATTGAAATTACATCGAATATACAAATGTATATATTTTACACCTCGGTAATGAGTTTTAAGTCTTTATTAAAAACAAATTTGTCAATTTCTGTATTTGCATACTAATTACTTTATTACTGGTAATAATTGAACAGGGTTCTGACACTGCATTTCAGTTCTACATTTTATATTTTAAAGTATAAGGGATAAAGGGAAAAATAACTATTGACGTTCATAACATTAATAAAATATTTGTATTTTTAAATTAAAAAATTACACGTTATGTGTAATTTAAACAACAAAATTACTTTAAAAAAACTAGGTTATATTTATGTAAATTTTGGATATGTTTCGTCGTACGTTTGTGTACATTTATAACTCGCGAGGGAATTCTTTTTGTGTATATTTAAATAAAAATATGATTACTTTTCGCGGAAACATATTCCAGCGAAATAATAACATGTGGGTGATAACTTTGGGTGAATAATGCGAAAAATATGTGAATGAATTATAAATCTACGATGAATCCGCGGTCGTAATAAATGGGAGTCCATTTTGAAAAGAAAAGCAAATATATTACACCAAGTCAGGAACACGGCCAATACTTCCGCGTCCCGTTCCCTAGTTTTTGTCTCTGACCCCTACTATACATGGACTGCCTTAATTACGTCACGTTCTCAGGGAGTATTTTGAAGGAATCCTACAACCCTTTTGCTTGGCAATTCATGAGGACATATTAATCAATTTTTTGAATAGTTTTGGGAAAAATAAATTCAACAGATTGATATCGCATTAACATTATAAAATTAAAAGTACATATATATATATATATATATATATATATATATATATATATATATATATATATATATATATATATATATATATATATATATATGTATATATATATATATATATATATATGTATATATACATACATAGTTTCTTATGTTTAGCTAACCCAAAAAATTGTCAAAACATATTTTCTTGATATATTTCTAAAAAATGCTATCCCTTTTGAAACATAATAATGCGATTTAGGTTTAAAAATAAAACTGTTCTTAATATAATACCATTTTTTGTTTATTAATAAAAATATTACTAGTTTCGAGAACTACGGATATTCTCATCAATAGGTAAAAATTCAGACTGTTGTTTGAAAATACAAATTTAGTTTTAAAATACAAATTGAGTTTGTTTTCTTACCTGTTGCTGAGAACATGTGTAGTTCTCGAAACCAGTCGCGTTTCCATTAATAAAATCAATAATGTCGTACAAATTTTTTTTTTTGTTTTAATTCATCGTGTTATTTTATTTATCAAATCGATAATTAATCCCGCTTTGTAAGCCCGCTTTGTAAGCCCGCTCCATCAGTTAATTAATTTCTGGCGGATATTTGCATCCAAAATCCGTAAAATTTTACATACTTATAAGTGTTGTGTCTGGTGACAGTATAAATTTGTAAAAGTGTAAAGATTCCTTATGGTAGTAGTGTAAAGTGAAGAATTATATGTTCCATAATTCTGAACCAAGAATTTGAGGCGTATGAGCGCCCCGGAATTCCTTTCCAAATCCGAACATCTGGGATACCGCCAGCGAAAGCGGAGATTTGTTTGGAAAGGGATGCAAAGTCTTGGATGCAATCTCCAATCCGTCGCTACATCCGAAGCTACAACGTTTAAGAAATGGAACGCCGAGAGGGATGGAGACGATACACGTGTGCCCAGTATGGACCCCCCCCCCCCACACCCCCGCCCCTACCCCGCTGTTGACCGTCATAAATTAAATTAAATAAACAAAAAAGTGAAAATAAACAGTGAACGTTTTAGGTTAGACCATAAACTTAAACAATATATTAGAAACAGTGTGTTAAGGGATAAGTGGATGATTTGAGTTTTGTTTTTAGTGTTACTTTTGATATAATTTTAAGCTTATATTAGTACATGTTCTTTGTATATTAGTGTATCTATAATATCTATAAATATCTATAATTAAGTATGTGCAAATAGGATAATAAAAGTTGTGCGAGAGAATGCCGTTACGTAGCAGTGAGGCTCACCACCCACTATGCAGCGTCTCTCGCGGGGGTGCAAAGAGGAGGATGGAATGCCGCATAGGCGCTTGGAATATCCGAGGAGGAATGGATAAGAAGATGAATGAGTTGTGCGAAAGTATGAAGAGCAAAGCTCTAGACATTGTGTGTGTAAGCGAATGCATGAAAAGGGGAAGTGGTACGTTGGAGCATAATGACACGCTTGTTCTGTGGTCTGGAGTACAGGACACAGAGCGGGCGAGTCAGGGCGTCGCGGCGCTACTATCCCCAAGAATGGTAGAGTGTATGAAAGAATACAAATGTATAAGTGCCAGGCTCATGTGGATCTCCTTCAAGATTGGAGTCACGAGTATCCTTATCGTAATAGGGTATGCTCCTGTGAACTCATCTTCTGAGGATGTGAAACGAGAGTTCTGGGAGAGTGTAAGAGAAGTGCTGACAAATAGAAGATCGAATGAAAGAGTGATTCTAGCAGGTGATTTTAACGGATGGGTAGGCACTCGGAGGGATGGCTTCGAATCAGCCTTAGGTATGTTTGGTGATAACAGAACGAATGGTAATGGGAATAGTCTGCTCGAGTTGTGTCTGGAATGGAACCTCTTTATTTCGAATACTTTTTTCGATCATAAGGGGATCCATCAGTATACGTGGGAGAGAGGGAATGAAAGGACCATAATCGATTATGTTGTTGTTGACTCGAGATTGAGGAGAAATACAATCGATACGAGAGTATTTAGAGGGGCTGAAATGGAGTCGGACCATTTCCTCGTCGTATCGAGAGTAATTCTGTTCCGTGGATGGCGGTCCAGGAACAAAACTGTTCCGGTTTCATCTAGAGTCAAAGTTGAAAAACTACAAGTCGAGAATGTAAGTAAGTCGTATGAAAGGGAAGTGAATGAAAGATTGAATGTAAGGAATATGGATATGAATGTAGACGATACCTGGGAGCACATCAAATCGTGTATGTATGAGTCAGCAAAGAGTGTATGTGGAGTTGCGATCCAAGGTAGAAAAAAAGGAGATGCATGGTGGGATGAGGGCATGAAAGGACTTGTCTCTGAGAAGAAGAATGCTTGGCTAAATATGTTAGCAGTTAACGATGTTAAGAGTGAACTTTTTAAAATAATGAAAGATCGGTATAAAGAATGTAAGAGAAAAGTAAAAATGGGAGTAAAAGAACGGAAAGATCGTCTAAAGAGAGAAGAAGGTATGAAAATGTCAACCCACTTTCAAGAAAACATTAAGCTTTTCTGGAAAGAGGTAAAGAACGCAAAAAATGAGACTGAAAATGGAGGTATGAAAGTTATCAAATCAAATGATGGTAAAATATTGACGAATGAAAGTGAAGTGAAAGAAAGATGGAAAGAATACTTTATGGAAATTTATGAAAGTAACGGCAATGTCTCCACCGAGACACCCATAGAGGCAAGGGTGAGTGAGGGTATGGTATGTGAGATAAGTATGTCAGAAATAACGAATGCCTTAAAATTAATGCGGAACGGTAAGGCTGTAGGGTATGATAATATTGCTATAGAGTTTGTAAAATGTGGTGGACTGACCACCCTCACATGGATTCACAGACTATTTAACCTGTGTCTTGAGGAAGGATACACACCTCTGGATTGGAGACGGGCAGTAATCATGCCTCTATTCAAGGGAAAGGGATCTCGCGCAGAGTGTGGGAATTATAGGGCGATAAGCCTGCTAAGCTCTGTCGGTAAACTCTATAGTAAGATTATAATTGAAAAAGTTAGAATGGTGACGAAAGAACGGATTTGGGATGTGCAAGGTGCTTTTATGAGTGGAAGAGGTTGCACAGATCAAATTTTTGCACTACGAATGCTGACGGAAAAGTTTTTGGCTAAAAATCAGAAACTCTTCTGTGCTTTCGTGGATTTGCGGAAAGCGTATGATAAGGTTGATAGGATAAAATTATGGAGCGTGCTGGAAAAATATGGAGTAGACAATAAACTTATACAAGCAGTTGCTTCCCTCTACGAGGGCAGCACAGCTAGTATAAGAGTGAATGGGGACATTACATCATGGTTTGCAATATCCAAAGGCGTAAAGCAGGGATGTGTAATGTCACCATGGTTGTTTAATCTCTATATGGACCATTGTATGAAAGAGATTGAAAGTATGGGAGTCGGAGCGAAAATGATGAATATAACTGTTAGTTGCTTGCTGTATGCGGATGACGCCGTACTGCTAGCGAGCAGCGCGGAGGACTTGCAACTAATAGTGTCAAGAATGTACGATGTATGTATGGAAAATGATCTGGCAATGAATGAAGGTAAGTCAAAGGTCATGGTGTTTGAAAGAGAGAAAGATTTGACAGAATGCAAGATTATCGTACACAATGAATCCCTAGAACAGGTGCAAGAATTTTTATATCTAGGAAGCATGTTCACAAGGGATGGAAAAGTGGATAAGGATATTGAGAGAAGAGTGAATGCAGGGAATAGAATAAATGGTGCTTTTAACAGAGTGATTGGGAATAAGAATATGTCCATGGAAGCCAAGCTAGCGGTTCACAACGGCGTGCTAGTACCGACACTAATGTATGGAAGCGAAACATGGAACTGGCAAAGGAAGGATGAAAGCAGAGTGAATGCTGTTGAAATGCGCTCCCTCAGACGAATGTGTGGAAAATCATTGTATGACAGAATTAAAAACGATGATATAAGAAAGGAATGTAAGGCTGAACGAGGAATAATTGAAAAGATTAGAAAGAGCTCTTTGCGGTGGTATGGACATGTGGAGCGAATGGATAGCGAGAGAATGACTAAGAAAATATATGTGGCGAATGTGAGAGGGAAAACAGAACGTGGACGACCGAAAAAGACTTGGCACGATCAGATCAATCAGAACCTAAAATCTGGCGGTGTCAAAAGTCTGCGTAATCGGAGGGCATGTATGACTAGATGTATGGATGTGAAGGAGGCTAGGAGTGTATGTCAGGACAGAAGAGTGTGGCGTTCCATCCTCTCTGCCTACCCCTGCGGGGAAACGGCGTGATGGTAGTAGTAGTAGTAGTAGTAGATAATTAATGTGAATCTGCGAATTTTTTTGTGGAATATGATTACCGAAGTATGTGTCTCATCAATCGCATGTACAATATGAAAATACTTTTATTAAAAACTTTAGATATTTATACAATAATTACAAACAAAATCATTTTATTCCATTTTACGTCATCGATTACAGTGACACAATAGAGTAAGGATTGTAAGTTATAATTAGTAAAAATTATACGAGTAGTAAAATGACATACTTTGTAAACATCAATAAATCGATAAATCTGTGTCTTAATAATAATATCTTTTTTTCTCTTTGTCAAAATTAAATCATTGCTAACAATATTTTAACATTGCTAACAATACACTACGTTTGATTTAAGGAGATAAGTTTTTTGTGAGTATAATCATTATTTAATTTAAGAGTACTATCAAACTATCCTTTACTTCCAAAGTTCATTCATATGAATATATGTACATTACTTTTTGTGTAAATACAAATGTACTGTAAGTGTTTTTGGTCGTATGATTTGGGTCGTTCCATTTGCATGTTTCATTAATATATATATTTTTTAATTTTGCAGTCTAAAAGAGAAAGTTCGATTTATCAAAAATCGTGAAAATGCAGTTTTGAAATTTTATAAAATAGTTCACGCTTAAATCATAAATGTTAGTAAATAATACACATGGAACTGAGATAACATCACAACTGTGTAACGATTGATCTTTACATTCAAGATGTCTGAACTCTTTATCTCAAAATAGCAACAATCACAAAAAATATATTGGATACGATTTATTCACAATAAATATCACCCAGTTAAAATATTTGTGCGTTGGATAAAAATCAATTTTGATTTCTTGATCAAGAACTGCAAAAATTTCGCATCGATACCCCGTGAAGTATTCAACTTTTCGATGCTTGAATTTTGTCCAATCAATAAAAAATCTATCAATTTCCTTTTTTTGTTGTTGATTTTTTTTAAATATTTTATGAATATTTCCTCATTTTTAGTGACGAAATTCATCCGGACTGGTATAGCTGATAAGAACGAGAGCGCTCCGTACTTCGACCGTGCTTTGTATGAGGCAGAAGTGGACGAAAATGAAGACTTGCAGAATACAGTCTTCACTCTCACTGCCAACAGCCACAGTCAAAATTGTGAGTGATTTTTTCAAATTATAATATTTAAAATACTGCAATGAAAAATTTAAGAGTATCTTATTTTATTCACAGATTACGATTCAAAGTAATGTACTTATAATAAGGGTGTTTTAACTTGTCCTAAAATAAGCATTATCGATAAAATTCAGAGAGGTGTGTTGAGGTGGTTAAGGCACGTGAATCGAATGAGTGAAAATAAAATAGTCAAAAAAATTATTGAGGCGAATGTGGTTGTTGATAGAAGCAGAGAAAGGCGGAGAAAAATTTGATATGATTAAGTATTTGAAATACTTGAAAGTGGTCAGGACTCGGAATGATCGGCGTGTATGTATGAAGAGATGCATGAATGTGAAAGAGGGGAAGATTGTGTGCAAAGACAAATTGCTGTGGCATTTTATTTTCTCTGCCTACCCTGGCAAAAATAAGTAGCGTGATGGTGAGTTAGTCAATTTTTTTTAATTAGAACATGTAAGTGAAGAGCTAAATTTATTGAATGTGCAGGTCTTTTACATCTTTATCTACAAACAACATTTATTAAAATAACATTTTAACTAATTACCTTTAAAATATTTTTTTTTATTTTCTCAGACATGTCTCGGGTTACGTTATATAAATTTTCAAATACGTGATTCACGACACTTTCCGAAGGTAGCTGGCAAAGTGAATAGCTTGTAATTATACTTCAATCTACGTTGACTTTTACTAGGTAGTGTTCATGGGCGGGGGGAGAGACTCGTTGTTTACTTTCGACCCTTGTAACTGTAGACCCAGGCTCCCCTATTGTTTGGTATAATTACTTAAGATGCGTATCGATTGTCATTAGAAATATCTGGAATATTTACAAAATTTTATTCAATAATAGCCAAATAGTTCCTACATATTCGTACATATCGCAATGCAAATTTTAAAGGTTAATATACTGTCGAATTAAAGAGAATTTAATATATATTACTACTACTACTTTGCAATCACGTCATTTCATTCCAGGAGTAAGCAGAGAGGATGGAACGCCTGTCCTGACATGCACTCCTAGCTTTCATGCACATGCACATCCATACTTCTAGTCATACATGCCCTTCGATTACGTAGACTTTTGACACCACCAGATTTTAGGTTCTGATTGATCTGGTCGTGCCAATGTCTTTTTCGGCTGTTCTCGTTCTATTCTCCCGTTCACATTTGCGAAATATACTTTCTTAGTTATTCTCTCGTTATACATTCGCTCCACATGGCCATACCACCTTAAAGAACTTTTCTTAATCTTTTCGATTATCTTTATCCCTAATTTTTCTAAATCATTTTTCTGCTAGCGATACATCATTGCGATTCTTTGTTTCTTTTAAACATGTTTCTTGCCTTATGTTTTTTTTTTATATGGCTTTTATACCTGTTTATTGTTTTTTTTTTGCCATGTATTAGTTTTGTTTAATTTTTTATCATTTTTTTGTAATTTCTTTGTGTTTCAATCTTGCTAACCTTCATCCTATGTCCCAAAATGAGAAATGGAAATTACTTATCTGGAATATTATATATTTGAGTTATGTATGTAATATGTTTTGAAATAAATAAAATTAATTATCAGTAAAATTACTTTCTCTTTCGCTTACCTTAGAAAATCTTCTTTTTTTAATAAGATGTTTTTTTTATAATATTTACTAATTTGGTAATCATTAATATTGCATAACGCACATTTACCTCTTAACTTCATTTATTTACGTAAAAAAATATCGATAGTCCAATAAAATTACTTTTTTCGCTTAGATATATTTAACGAATAAATAAAATGAGCCAGTGATTCATAGGAAGCGAATGGTGCCATAAAATAATCCAATCGTGAAAAGACAAGTTTTCGGACTAAAAGTTTGAAAGTAAACCCGAACAAAAATGTTATTCGATTCAATTTTCTCCATTTCCCTCGGTATTAATCCGGTTATATTAAATCGTAAAAATGGTTTCTCGATCTTGTGAGTTCTGATACAGCCGGGTTTACTTATGTATATCGATCTCCAGAGGTAGAGTCTGTAAATGGATTTCACTCTAAATGCAATAGAGGTGATCCCATCTCGCAGATTCCAATCTTACGCTGAGAACTCGAAGAAATGAGATCGATTGTGAATACGCAAAAGAATTCGTATTAATAAAATGTAATAAATAAAATAAATCATTTCAGACGATGATAATTAGAATTATTTGATGATATATTACTAAAATAATGTAAAAGTGGGATAAATTTTTTTATTAAATTTTTTAAAGCAATCTTTTATTTCATAAAAATATAATGAAACACGTTTAAATAAAATTGTTTAGATAATAAACTTAGAGGTAACATAAATTTACTGAAATGTTCTCTGAAGGAAAACACATATTAATAAATTAAAGTTTTCATTCGTTTTAAATATTTATAATAAATTTGGTACGTTAACTATTATATATTGTTAGTATTTCCAAATGAACATGCTGTATCTAAGTCTTGGGTTTGTTACCAAAAGTTTCAATCATTTGAAATAATTGAGAACGTAATGCAATGCATCAAGTGATCACCTAAACCAACCGATGATAGACTTTAACCCTTCTAAATGTCCAGCCATCCATATTATCTTCTCATAAAAGTTTATTGTTAAGAGGCAATATCTATAACCAACCAAAAACAAAATAATAATACTAGTCAAATACTTGAAAGCGGCCGGGTCAGGAGTCGTAATAATCGTCGGATACGTATGAGGAGATGCATGAATGTAGAAGAGGCGAAGAATGTTTGCAAAGACAGAGTGGTGTGGCGTTCGATTCTCTTTGCCTATCCCTGCGGGGAAGCGGCGTGATGGTTAGTTAGTTAGTTAGTTAGTCAATTTTTGAACCTTATACAGCTTTCAAGAGGCTAGATAGTACTTGTTCACCAGTTTTAACGATTAAATATAAGTTAATATTTATTGTACTTTGAATAAACAAATAATTACACAATAACAAATAATTTAACATACCGAATTATAAAACTGTAAATTGAAAAAAGAGTAGAATCAGGTTTGGTTAGATTAGGAAGGTTAGGATAGGTTAGGTTAGGTTAAATTATATAAGAAGTAGAATCAGGTTAAGAGTAGAGGAGAGAGAGATGGATGAATCAAAATATAATGATATGGTGGAAAATTTAGATGAATAAAACACCAACGATAGTGCTTTAAACATAAAAGGAAATTTAATATTATTTTTCAAAAAATCGTAAAAGGTACAAGAATTTGTGGATGAAAAGAATCATGTTAAAACAGTTCGGACACAAGAGCAACAATAAGCGGTGGACATCCGGTTGAACATATTTTGCTTTAAATTAAAGGGTAGGGGTTGCTTCCGTTGTTTTAGGAAGGGTAGAGATAGGATTAGGAAGATTACGGTTGGGATCAGAACAATAATTATATTTTTTAAATGTACTTTCATTGTTATGCCCAATTTCAAAATTGAACTTGTTACATAATATAACACAATTTTTTTCTGACGCTTCTTTTGTATTCAGTATACGTATATTTCCAAGCACAAAAATAAAGTTATCGTATATTTTATCTCCGACTAAGAATATAAAACAGCTTTTTTATATGAATAATTGATATGAAATAGATAAAACTTTGAGCAAAATAATATTATCAGAGATTTTATTATTATATATCTTTATAAACAAAAATGTAAATTTTCGTTTATTCATAATCTTTAATCGCCTGAAGATCCACCGATTGCTTTGAAATTTTAAAATGGCATTTTATTCGCATTGTGCTTAATCTTTTTATCTGTTTTGATCAAAAACATGTTTTTTTTTAAAAACATTTTATTATAGAAATAGAAACTACTCTTAAACGTAACAATAACACGCCCGCAAATTAAGCATTTCTTATGGCGGACAGCGAGCTACTTGATGACTGCTGTTACTTAAATTTTTCAAAGTGTTTACATATTTAAATATGGTTGATAATAGAAGCAGAAGAAGACCAACGAAAACTTGGCACGATCAAGTATTTCAAATAGTTTAAATTGGTCACATCAGGAATTGGAATAATCAGCGTTTATGTATGAGATGTATGAATGTGGAAGAGGCGACGATTTTGTGCAAAGACAGATTGGTGACGCGTTCTATTCCCTCTGTCTACCCCTGCTGGAAAGCAGTGTGATGATCAGTTGGTTAATATTTTAATTGCTTCAAAAGCATTGTGAAATCAAGGACATTAAAGATGTGTTCTTTAATTTTTTGAATTTTTCTATTTAACTATACCCAACGGATCGGCAGGTACAACTAGTAAATAGATATTTATTTAATATTACCCTTAACTGGTCCTTGAAGTGCAGGAGTGATCACCTTACCTTCATTAAACGTTCAATATGATGCCGTGTACTATGCACCATTGGATGCGGACAAGGGTCAGAAGATTTTTTTTATTGTATTTTTTTATTATTATTTATATTTTGTATTTATTGACTGTTTAGAACCATTTATAATAATTTATGTTCTTATAGGGCTTTGAATACCACTTCTTCTGTGTTCTGGAGGCAAAAACCCTGAATCATTTTTCAGTAAAAATGTGACTCAACCAGAAGAGGATAATTTATGAAACTGTCTGAGAAAATTTATTGATTGTTGGGTAAAACGACAATTATTATTTGAAAGCACGGACTTTGCGTTTGAAGGAAAATATTAAAATTTACGACAAAATTTATCCTGGCTTCATCCATAATTCAGGTTCTAGTCCAGTACATTCTTTTCAAGTTTGCATAGTCATAAAGAATACTATACATCACAATATAATGTAAGAAAAATTATAAATTTTGAAATGAAATGAAAACCAGGGAAAAATATCCATATATATATTTTTTTATTCGACGGATTTTTACACATCAGTGTTTTCAACAAACATACAAAGTCAATTCAAGTAATATAACCGTAAACCAAATTCACTTATTCTCAATGTATTAAGCTAGTACTTTTTTTATTATAACAAATGCGAGGATTTGAGAATTAAGTTTTGACGGAAATGTAATTGATTTTTTATCCAATTTAAGAAAATAATATTTATGTTACATTTGATACTATGAAAAAAATATTATGTTGGTTCATTTTTACAAATTTTATCCATCTCTTCAACCTAAGAGGGAATTTTCAAAATAATTTTATTAAAACAGTTTATCCGTTATTATAATGGTTTTTTAGTTAAAACTATGAAGGTAAATTTTGAAGCTTTATTGCAAAATTGATTTAGTCCAATTTTTAAAATGCTTTTTATGTACAATTTTTAATGTTTTTTTTATAATGTATATATATATATATATATATATATATATATATATATATATATATATATATATATATATATTTGATCCGCCTCCGTAGTGTAATGGTCAGCTCGCTCGGCTACCGTTCTGGAGGTCCCGGGTTCGATTCCCAAGGGGGATAAAATAAATATAAGTGATTTTTTCACTGTAATATTTCTTCAATATTGCCATGGACTGGTACCTGAAGCGGAGGGCTGATCACCTTTCCTTCATGTGTAAACGATCAAGATAACACTGCGTTAATATGATGCAGTGCCCTATGCACCATTAGGGTGCGGATAAGGGTTTTATTATTATAAATATATGATCATTTTTTTAGATATTTTAAAATGTATATTAAACATTATTTCTTCATTTTCACATGCTGCGAATTGAAAACAAATACGAGTTTATAAATTGAATAAAATACTACAGCTTTTACACGACTTTTGGTAGATTGATGTTTTAATCTCTTTTGTAAACTGGATACACTTCCTACTGTATCCAGTTGTGTTTCTGAAGTAATTATCTGAAAGTTTCTCCGAGTCTATTATCCAACGGAATAGACATCCCGCTAAGACTTTGGCTCCGACCTTGTCTAACAAGTAGCTAAGATAGAATTTATTGAATAATTAAAGAATGTTTTTAGACAAAGTTCGTTATTTTTGTACAAACAAGTTGGAACTCACTCGTTAGTGCGTTGTTTTCACTAGTTTTATAATCTACAAATATGTCACGAGGTGATAACTTGGAGCTTGTTTATAAACTAACAAGCCACACTGGAACACGCATTGCTGTAGCTTCTTCAAACCCTATTCGCACCCTAATGGTGCATAGGGCACTGCATCATTTAAACGCAGTGTTATCTTGATCGTTAACACATAAAGGAAAAAAAGGTGATCAGCTCTACGCTTCAGGTATCAGTCCAGAGTAATATTGAATAAATATTAGAATTGCCATAGGTTCTGAGATTTTGAGCAAAACAAACATTTTACCATTTTATTTACGTAGTTTTATAAAAATACACGCGTATTTGAATGCAACGTTGTGTTTTGAAACAATCGGTGAATGACTTTAGGAGGTTTGCGATTTAGAACAAACTAACTTTTACATTATTATTTATAAAGATTACGCATAATTACCCATGTCAACTCAATAAGTTTTTCCCTACTTAATACGCAATTATTTATTTTTAATTTAAGTTGTGCTTAGTAAACGCCACTATTTCTTAGAATCTATTGTGACAAGTGTTTCAATGCGTTTCGCATCATTTTCAAACATCAATTGTAAGAAATATATATTTTTTTAATTTTTAATTTTATTTATTTATTTCATAGATACATACATTTTTATTTTTTAACTATCTGTATTACGACTTTAGGCATGGCCTGTGTAAAGCTGAAATGCTTACATGTTTAAACAATTTTCTGTTTCTATTATTATTTGTTTTTTTTTTTAATTATTAGATTATATACATAACATATTTATACATAATGAATAAAGAAAACACTTGTTTTTTACCACTTGAGTTTTATTATAGACTACATGTTTCAGAAGTTAAACTTCCATCATTCAGGTCTGTATAATATGTAGTTATTATACAGACCTGAATGATGGAAGTTAAACTTCTGAAACATGAAGTCTATAATAAAACTCAAGTGATAAAAAACAAGTGTTTTCTTTAATCATTGTAATATGTCTTACCACAAAGTTAATGCCGAAACAATGAATAAAATATAGATATACATACACAATATATACAATAACAATTTAAGGTATCAAGATTTTCCAATAAAATAATTACACGTGGACTTTAATTAATTCACTTTCTACCTTGTCCCTTCCAACGAGAAACAACCATCGACGGACACTGTTCTTAAAGACATGATCACTCCTGGAATTCTTAATGGTTACGGGCAGCAAATTAAATATCCTTGGCGCAAGGAATGAAAAGTGTTTTGCGCAAAACTTGTTTTGATTAAAAAAAGATTTTACCACAAAGTTACTGCCGAATGAATAAATGTAATAATGATTAAAGAAAGCACTTGTTTTTTACCACTTCAGTTTTATTATAGACTACATGTTTCAGAAGTTAAACTTCTATCATTCAGGTCTGTATGGTAACTGAATGATGGAAGTTTAACTTTTGAAACATGTAGTCTATAATAAAACTTAAGTAGTAAAAAAACAAGTGTTTTCTTTAATCATTGTAACATGTTTTATTACAAAGTTAATGCCGAAACAATAAATAAAATAAATGTAATAATTTTATCACTTTGATATGAAAATAGTTATTCTCATTCGAATAAAAACTCAAATAATCAAATATTGATACATCTTAGATTTAAAATTAAAGTTATCAAATCCTCCTAAGCAATTACTCTGAGAGTATTCCATGTTGGGTGACGGTTTTGTGAGCGTATATGAATCTTGATTAATTGTACTAAATCTAACTGTGACGTAGTACATAAAATCTGTCACCAGCATCCACAACCTCTTAGCCTAAATTGCCCATCTAAATGCAAATAAAATAAAATAATTACTCTTTTAAATCGTCAAAAATTATTTTATACAATACTCTCCTTATCATTCATTGTTAATTTTGTGTAAAGCCACTTTAAAAAACACTACTTCGTGACTACCGGATACGGAATAATTATTCCATCATCAGGTCAAATGTGGTTTAAAATGAAATTGTAATGGTCCTAGGTTTATAAAAAAATTAAAAAGAGAGAAAAAACAAATGAATCGAAATATTCGTCCAGCTTTTTATACAATTTATACTACTACTAGGTTATTCCAAAATCGGTAGTCACGAAGTAGTGTTTTTTAATGGTATTACACAATGTAAACGATGAACGACAAGGAGAGTGTTAAAACATTAATGATCGTTTCTACAAAATCTTAAATCTCACGAGTTATCCAACACCCATCCAAGTCCGAGGTAAACTAAGCATGATCAAGTATTTCAAATACTTGAAAGTGGTTAGGTTAGGTTGGGAATCGGAATAATTGGCGAATATGTATGAGGCAATATTTGATTTTAAAAGAGGCGAAGATTGTTTGCAAAGACAGATATGTGTGGGTTTTATTCTCTCTACCTACCCCTACGGAGAAGCGGGTTGATGGTGAGTTGGTAAGGTTAGAAACTTGAAATCAATCTCGCAATGAAGCATGTATAATCCACTTTATTTCTTCTTATTCTTCAAACCCTTATTCGTACCTCAATGGTGCTTAGGGCGCTGCATCATATAAAATCAGTGTTATCTTGATCGTTAACACACGAAGGAAAGGTGATCAGCCCTGGCTTTTAGGTACCAGTCCAGGGTAATATTGAATAAATATAAGAGGAAAAAATCACTTATATTTTTTAACCCCCCTGGGAATCGAACCCGGGACCTCCAGAACGTTAACCACGCGTGCTGACCATTACACTACGGAGGCGGACAACTTAGTTCACTTTATTTAGGCCTCAATAACTCGTTTATTATATTATTTATTGATTCGACATTAAATTTGTGGAATGACATGTTGATTATTTAAAAAAAATAAACACTTGTAATAAACCACATACTGAGTTTAATTTTTATACATTACTAGTTTCGAAAACTTACAGATGTTTTCATCAACAGGTGAAAATCAATTAATTTAATTAATCTATACTGGATTAATAACTAAACAGGTTTCTAAACTATTACCATCTCATATCCAACCTGCGTATCATACGAGTAATGGGTAACAACTTGGATAATGTTTTTCGAAACTCAAAATCATAAGTAAACATATTAGATAGAAGCGGTATTTATAAAATTTCTTATGGTGACTGCGATAAAAAATATACTGGCCAATCTGCGAGAAGTCTCAACATTAGAATAAAAGAACATCGCCGTTGACTAACGAGTAATTATTGGCAAATCATATCATGGAAACTAACCACTCATTTGACTCTCATACATTTAAATTATTATACTCTGTTACAAATTAAAGTGAAATCATAAATAATTTAGAAAATTTAGAAATACATAAAAATTTTAATTCAGATAAAACGTTCATTAATAATATACTGTTTCAATATACGTCACCATTATTATCTATGTTTCCTTTTACAAAAAGTCTTGCTCCTTAACCCCCCCTGTTCCCTATTTTTATAACCCTATCAACCTCTATTGAAACCCCCAAATCTTTTTTGATCGTTAGTTTTAATTTTCACCTGTAGATGAAAACATCTGAGTTTTTTCGAAACTAGTCGTGTACAAAAATAAAACTCATGAAATGGTTTATTACAAGCGTTTATTGTTATTTTTCTGGATAAATCTAAATTTACTTGTTACACTCTCAAAATTATAATGTTATAAATAATGTTGTCTAGCAATTCATTCACTACTGATTCCGTGAGTTTGGTGTAATTATAAATCACCCTTTTTGGAGACCGTTAATTTCTATTGCGATCGTAATTTCGTAAAAGATGAATAACAAAGAGATTGTATAGACATCGTAAACAAACTTAAGTATTCTATCATCTCTTTTATCTTAATTTAGCTAAATTAAAATGTATCCAAAAACAGCGTTTAGCCCAGAGTGCTTCAATATTATTCTTGTTCCTTTTATCCAAGTCATTTGGCATTTGTTTGCGTTTACTTAACTATCGGTTCTTGTAAGATGTTTCAATTAATATTAAAGCGCTTTGAATAAGATGAAATTTTCAAGTATCCTAGTGAAATGAATCAACTGTAATCAACTAAAAATGTAAATAATTTAAATGTTACTTTGTTTTAAAATCGCAATAAGTATTTAATTAAAACTTAATTATAATGTCTACCGGTTTCGAAGCTAACCGTTTCTTTATCACGACTGAATAATAATAATAATAGTAAAAAAAGTATCTTTGAAAAAATAAAAAATAAATAAAAAAAACATAAATTAAAAAATAAAAAATTAATCACAACACTTGTGCCGCAATAAAAAAAATAGATTAACAATGCCAAAGTGCCAAAAGCTGTCCCACATGAGAAATGTTAAGTACTGCGTGTGTTGCTGGTACGTTCAATAGATGGCGCTACCATTTACCTAATGTAGCTGTCATTTTTAAATGTACCTATAGATAGAAATAAACATGTGCGTATTCAAATGCAATGTTTTGTCAAATTTCAATGAAATTGGTGAATAACATAAGGATATGTAAAATTTTTGCTAAACTCACGTTTACATTTTAATTTCAATCTTTTTCTTCTTTTGTTCGTGTCATGTCAGGTCTCCTGTTGCTTGAAAGTAATTTTCCTTATCCTAGACAGCTCGAAACAGTGCCTCGATGTTTTATTATTGGGTATTTATGTATTCATATTGATATATTATTTCCATTCAATTATTTCTTTTAAATTTATCAATTTCAAAACCACTTCTCTTTTGTTTTCATTTCATCTGGCAATGAACCATCACTTTATCTAATTGAATTGAGTGAGAACAATAACCTCTAGTACTTATTTTGATTCCATTGTCTCCGGAGAAATATGTCACCGTGCGCCAAATAATAATATTCATTCGTATCCGGGGAATAGATTTGAACACAGCAGAAGTTGAAGGGACTACTCTTGAAACATACAGAAATGTCTCACCAGGGTTCAATCATAAGTTAAAACTAGACACAAAGGTATCAAAGGAGACAGATAATACACATTTTCATACATAATATTACTGAATATGATGTGAGGCGACGGGCGGCGATTGGGATGATTCTTCAAAGGAATTTCAAGAGAAACGAAATTTAATATTTTATTCACACTCAATGGGATATCATTGCATTTCTCAAAATCAATCCTTTGACGGAATTTTTATTTTATTATTATTAAGTCAATAGGATCCAATCCGAAAAATATTTTTATATGCGAGAGCGCTGAAGAACATTTGGGACAATTGAGGATTTTTATATTTGCTAAATGTGATAAGTCAATTGGTAAATAAACAATATGGATTGTGTAAATTTTAAAGGTCAGGAGTAGAAATAATTGACGGGTTTATATGAGGAGATGAATGAGTGTGTAAGAGGTGAAGGTTGTTAGCAAAGACAGATTGGTATAACGTTCTACTCCTAGATGGACCTACGTCTGACCACTGCTATTAGCGGATCGATCCGATCACCTCCTTGTTAGACCGAACGGTTATCAAAGGTTGATTTAAAAGTCAGATTTGGTTGATTTGGTGTTTCAGATACCAATGTTCGCTAATGTATGTAAATATACCCATTTGCAAAGAAGTTTTTGAAAAATAAATAAGTCCGTAATTAATTGCTGTCGCCTATCATTATTAATATGGTGTGTTGAAACGGTTTAGTCACGTGAAATGAATGAGCGAGGAAAGAACCCCCAAAAAAATATAAGAGACGAATAAAATTTGAAGTAGAAGTAGAAAAACACCTAGAAAAACTTGAAGCATGATCAAGTATTTTAAATACTTGAAAGTAGTCAGGTCAGGTGTGAGAATAATCGATGGGTATGTATGAGAATATGCAAGAATGCGGAAGAGACGAAAAATGTTTGCAAGGATAGAATGGCGTGATGGTCTATTCTCTCAGCCTACCCCAGCCGACAAGCAGCGTGGTAGTTAGTTAATTAGTTAGTTATTACAAATAACGATCTGCACAGGTGACATGATTTACGATATTACTATCCCGGACATTATGTGTTACTACGAGTACTCTTACCAGATTTCAGTGAAATCCGAACTAACAAACGTCAACCTATGATGAAGAACGACTTAACAAGGATAGCCTCATTTTAGGTGTCGCAAAGTGATAAATTTGATTAATACCTTCCGCTACAGATGCTAACATGAAATATGAAATTAATTTCTGTAGTACACGTGACGTTTAGGATGACGAGTGAGATGTTTTAATTCAATATTCTCTCATACTGCATTCTGTATCGTAATTTTCTTAGAATAAGGAGATTATTCCGCTCAATTGATCTCAGCTGTTCAAATGGATTGATTTCCACATGAGTTATTTTCATTTTCATTCTTTTAATGCAACACAAATTTTCCAAATTGCCTACAAAAAATCATTGATTTTTAATTTTAAAATACTGCACGATTCTCGAGTTACGAGTATATGTATAATATTGTGCACTCCAGAAAATATAAAAAAATATAAAATTCTATATTTAGTTAACCCGCACATAAAAATTTAAAGTGGGTTGTCCCTTGTTTAGCATATGTTATGAAATACTAATATGATATAATAATAAAAATTTATGAACAAAAAAACTTTCATGCTTGATGTCAAACCCAATAGTCTTTTTCGTCGTTTTTGTAATTTATTGGACCATTATTGGATGTCATCAGTGAATTTATTTTTAAAAGGCGATGATAAATGGATCAATCTAATTTTCTTTTAGAACTACGGATTTAAATACTTTTTTTTTTGTTAAAAGCAACAAACTTTTTCACTTTAGGCATTTTGACGAGATTGAGACGTGAACAAGATTTTCGGGAAAAATATGATCACTACGTTTATGAAAAAAAATGTGCCCACCAAAAGAAACTTTGCTAATGAGATTTGTTACGAACTTCATCACCGCAATATAAGGATGATATTAGAAGAGAAAAAAAAGAAACGTCTAACGAGTGACTCGAATTTTAAATCGAAACATCGTTGAGAGCTGTCTAGCATTTTCAATTTATATATACATATATGCATTTTTTTAAAGAAAAAGAATTCAACTTCTAATATCTTAACTCATAGGGTTTCTGGTATTGAATTTTGGTACAATCAAACTTATCCAAGTAAGTTCTAGATTTTGTTATGGAATCCCGAGTATCCAAGCATTGCTGCTATTCTCATTTTTTACCTACTTTTCTTAATTTTAATTTCATTCTCATAAAGTATGTAGTAAGGTCCGTAATTCTGAGTTTCTTCGATTATTCTTTATGTTTATTCCACTCTTCACCCAAGAAACTGAATTGCAAGACTATTTGCTTTGCCTGCATATAATCAACTATTAAGTTAACAACGCGCCCGATATTGTACTCCATACACAATGGGCGCTTGTCCACTTCCGGGAGTTCCGTGTGATTTTACCGTCCGGCACGTCAGTTAGTGTTTTAAATCGACGATTGGCTTAGATCAGCTTGTGCTTTTGTCCATCTTTCTTCGGATCGGAGCTCTTGATCGGTGCGCGAACACGTTGCTCGTAAATTCGATCACTCTAAACTGTCGTTTTCATTTTTCAAAACCGGACTGCCGGACGGTGAAATCTAGTATAGTGGACAAACGCCCAATGGGAGTGGGTTAGGCCTGAATAAATCCTAAACCTTAATCTAGAATACTGAAACTATCTTTTAAGGAATTTTTAGCCTTTTGAGTACGATGCCATTTATATTTTTCTCCCCTTAAACTTTTTGTTTTGCCCTCTTTATGTATCTATGGTATAATAACATATTCGTGATTTTTATCATAATAATGATAATAATTTTCGGTTAAGTGAGAATGTCATGTCACGTATTTTAATTTATAAAGTAGACATTTCTGCGTATTCAAGATAACAGTATGCCTTTTTAAAGAAGAGACTAAGCTCTTGAACTTTATTTAGGGAATATTTTTTTATTGTATTTTATTAAGGAAGTTATAGAATATATTTTTAGATTTTTTATTTCTCATTTGTCTCATGGCCATTATTTTCTTTTTATTCTAAACATTTTTTTAAAAAGATAAATAGGTATTTTCGTTTTGAGGAATATAAAATAATTATACCAACGTTAACAAGAAAAAAAAATATATTACTGGGAGCATAATATCTCACTTTTAGGTCAAATAGGGTTAAGAAGTCTACTTACTTAGTACTTTGGTTTTCTTGAATTCTGATTTAGTATTATTTTTTATTAAATTCGAAATATTTATTAGGTGCGTAGTCGTTGCTTTACGTAACAGATAAAATTATGTTTTTTTAGAAAGGTGACTTGTTTTTCCGTCGAAAACAAAATAAAAGACGATAAATTAAAACCTTAAGTCTTTCATCCGATTTAGTGAAATTTAACTCCCTTGTCACATCTTGTGTCAATTTAAATAATTAGAAAAGAAACAATTTAGCCTTGCAGGTCTCTCTTGTTCCTTGTTCCGCTGAATAAATGTTGACTTTTATTTTCTTCTGAGCAGGCGGTTTAAATGATTCCGATCTTTTATTACCATCTCTTGTGTAATTAGCCGCCCTAATGTCTGCTACGTCTTCCGCAAAAGAAAAATAAAATGTCCTCTGATGCAAAAAGAAAACGAAAATTTGTTTTATTATCAAGATGAAAAAGTTTGTTTAAAAAAGACCCTCAATTTATCACAATTCTTCATCTCTAAAAATATAATTATCCTACAAAGAGGACTTGTTATACAACCCGAAATCATATTGTTTTTTTATGATATCCTCCTTAGTATTTCGAAAATGTTGAAAACCACCAATTAAGGACCCCCCTATATTATTTATTTTATGTAGGTACTATAAAAATTGTTTTGTCTGTATTTTCAGTGATGGTTGAAATGTTGCCCTTGACATGTAAGACGCCTATTTTTTTTAAATACTCGTTTAGGTTATTTTAAAGCAAACGAATAAATAAATAATCCTTATGTTATAAGAATATACAAATTATCAAAAAGAATTAAATTTAATATTTGAATCGAAGAATTAAAAATGTGTCTCCTTTAGTGCCTAGTAATTACATTATTTAGTGGCTAGTAATGTATTATATATTTACTATACAATAATTTTTAGGACATTGTTTCTTTTTCTTTTTGAGGGTATTTATTAAAATCCAGGAATAATAAATACCTTTTTTCTAAATGAATTTCAAACTAAAAAGGGTTTTTTTTCGCTAAGTGTATAACTTTTTTATTTATTTTTATTTTTATTTTATTTGACAACATTGTTAAGGTTTTTTTAAATGTACTACTTTTACTAATATTCATACTAAATTTCTTAGTATATCTGCATTTTATATGATAAAATAACAAGTAAATATATAGGTTTTCAAACTATCTTCCTTGTTTCGGGTTTTCGTATTTCCGTGACCGGTTTCGCCATTACCAACAACCAGAAGCCCGGTTAATAATCACATTTAAAAAATTAAAAAGCTATGACCTTGTTTTATAATTGAACCCCCAAATATATTTTTTTCAATATTTACAGTGAGAGTTACTAAGAGATAAGTTAAAACATAAAATGTCACCTGACTTAACTTATATTTATTAGATTAATATTTGAAATAGTCATTTGAAGAGTAAGTTAAAGTAATTTAGCTCTTGGCAGGGATAAAGGGTAAAATTAAAATATTTAAAAAAATTAACTCACTCATTTGAAGCTCACAATATAATATTATATCCACATTGTTGATACTGATGTAAAGATTTTTAATTTAAATGTCGAAGTTTTTTCAGTAATCCACCATTATTCGCTACAAACATCACAAACAGGAATATGATAAACGATATTCTCTTTGATCCTTTTTGCTCAAAATAATAAGACACCCTAGAGGTGTATCTACCCTCTTTATGATTGTATATCCTTGCTTACGTAGTATGAAAATATGACATTACTTTCCGAACACCTCCGTACACGACAAGAAGTGGATTAACGAGATGAAATTTTAATAGATGAATTCTTAAAAAGATGGCGAATTATTATTTGATTAATTTTCTCCTAATACCATCTCAGAATTTCCAAGCTCATATTAAACATTCATTATTTGACTAGATACAAAAGACCAGCTAATCAAAAATTGTACTGTTTTTAAGTCGATACGAAATGTTGAACGGTCAAATCTTTTTTATTCAGTCTCAAGCACATGAATGTCATTTGATTAGACGCGAGTAAATCAAATCATTTGAATACGAAATACTAGTTTTTGACATAAATAATTTTCTTAATTTCTTGAGGATAATAACTACACCTCTCCTAGTTAACCGTATATTGTGTACATTAATTAGAAGGATCCTCCAGGAATAGTAAATAAATATATAAACATATCTTCATTACTTTAACGACTGACTCATACACGTAATACATACAGATATACGTTATTACATGGCAAAGGGTGGACGGTAAATAACAAAACATATCGTAGCTAAAATAATATATTTACGTCTCTTTTATGGAACTGTTTTTCTTATAATACAGGTCATAGCACGGAATAAATGTTTCTGAAACATAACAACGCTCTAAAAATAAACAATTGAACTTATATCAAGGAATAAAAACATTTAATGGTTTTAAGAATTGTCAAGCGTTTAAATACTTATTTTTTGTTTTATTTATTTTTTAAAAATCTCCAAATTGAGTGTACTTTATTTAAACTTCAGATATTTAAAATGTTTTTTTGAATAAATTATTTAAGTTATTTCAAGAATACCCCCAACAAAATCTATTTTTTTACCGATATAGGTATAAACATTGGGGAATTACATGATGATTTAAATATTTAAAAAATTTAAAAAGGTAAATCTGTTTATGTTTTTTTTTGTATCGTATCCCGTAATTATGTTTGTTGGCACTACCCAAAATAGAGTAATTTCTAGAATAACGGTGTATCTTACATAATCTGGTAATCTTTGGACATCTCCAAAAACCATTCTTAAAATTGCTTTGAGAAATTCAAGATACAGGATACAAAGTATCTACTTTGCTTTGTATGTATTTTTGTAGCCAAGTAAAGCTTTTTGATTTTTCTCCCGCATTTTATGAGTTCAAAGGTAACACGTGGGAGGCAGTGAAATTGTCGTCCTGGCAGTTAAACCTCTATGTCCAGAGTTGTAGCAATTTTGACATACACCAGATGTTGGTGAAACATAAAAACAGTTACGCAAAATGGTCGTTAAGCTTGTGTCCGTATTAAGTATAAAATGAACCTTTGTACAAACAACTGTATCGTTATTATTAATAAAAATAAATGATTTTGAAAGAATAACAAATATAATCTGATGATATTGCCGCCCGAAAAAATGTTTTATCTTTTTATTAGATATACATTTTGTGCTGACATTTCTTAGTGGAACTGCATTTTATAGAATAAAATAACAACTACGTTATTTTATTTTTTATCTTTTTGATAAGAAATTTTTTTGGTTCACGTATCATTAAAAGTCAATATGCAGTAGTAAGCTACCAAACAAGAGGTCTCCGATTCGATTCCAAGAGGCATAAATATAAATATGACTAATTTTTTACTCTTGTGTTTACTTAATGTTACCCAGGAATTGTACCGAAAACGTATTTCTGATCACCTTGCTTTCATGTTAGAAACTTTTAATATAACACTACAGCGCCAGCGATGCCATTCAAAGCCCTACGCACCATTTGGTGCTGATAAGATTAAGAAGAAAGAAAATTTAAATTATTATTTTAGATATGATTTTTTGACATCTCATCAAAGATGAAGAATAATATGGAAATCTGAGCATTTACGGGGCTAACGTCCGTCACAGGCTGGTTTAAGTGATCACTTACCACACGTGTAACATTCACCAATTATTTGGACACACTCAAAATGATGTAAATAATTTTAGAGAATTTTGCTAAACTATGAATGATGGATGTATAAAAAAGACTTCTTTTTATTTATAAGACTTTTTAAATAAAATTTATTTTTATTTATTAGACTTTATTTTTGTGTTGATCTATTTTACTTGATAAGGGCAGTTTAAATTTAATTTGAATTATGTTTTAAGCGCTCACATACTTGAGCATGTTATACCTACCACACATATTTGAGCGAGTGGGTTCCATGTTTTTTATTAAATCTTTATACATTTTTCCATGATTTCTTTTACACTCCATAGTATTTTTTCCAATTTAGCATTAACTTTGTGTAATAACGTGATAATTTGAATAAATATATTTTTAGAAAAACTTCATTTTTACTTTTGAGTTGATTTAACACGACCATTTTGAGGATTGCAGGATTTTTCATCGATAATTTGTATTTTCAACTGTTGATAACAACTTTTTTAGTTCTCGAGTAGTGTTTATGTTAATAAACTCAAAAGTGGTCTTATAAACGTGTTTTATTTATTTTGTTTTTGTAAGTACCTATTTGTTATTTTCTATAATATACCTATTTTTTTAAAGCATACAAATAATTAATAATAATTAATTTTAGTATTACCTTGTATGTAATTGAGGTAAGATTGAATGTTTGTTTTGTTTCTTTTGCTACTTAAATTTGGAATCAAATAATGTAAAATATCACAAAATTAATATTACTTTAAATATTCTCATTATTTTCATGGTCTCGTCGCAAATCACGCGCTTGAACGCAAAAGGTAAGATAAAAAATTAATACATGATAAAAATTCTGATACTGACTCATAATTTTACATATTCATTGCGATCTTTAATCATGAAATTTTATATTACCTTTAATATAACTTCGATAAATTTGTAAAGAAAATAAAATCCTGTAATTTTTTTTAAAAAATCTTTTGATCATGGAGAAAGTATAATTGGCAATTGCCGTTGTTTTTACACATACCATATTTTATCATAATGTCTAAACCTGTTCTTATGAAATAATAAAAATGTACAATTATAAATAAGTAAGTACTTGAAAGTAATTCATCACGTTTTAATGAAAAAATAAAATTGCGACCTTTTTTTTTAAATACTGAGTTCTCAGGATAATGAAAATTAATCCCAAGAACCTGCTGCCATTGTCGGGATTAAACGAAAATAATACTTGTATTTTTTTTTAATAATGACAAAATTTAATGTTTTATTTTTAAATGATTTTATTATCAATAAGTTAACATGCGTGCTAATATTTAACCTCTCAAGTTGTAAGATGTTAATGAAAAAGTTGTACCCTACGGAGTGAGTTTTTTATGTAATTTTAATTTTAAAACTTAATTTTTATTTTAAGCTGAATATTAACGTTTCAAAAGTATTGTCAATTTGAAACAATCACTTAGCCCCAACTGTGGGGCCATACGCCATCTGACCTGGTATTTTATGGCCCCATATTTGGGGCGGTGAGCATAAAAACCCATATTAATTGCCATATACATACATACATTAAATATATGTTTATTTATTTTTCAAAAATGTCTCAACGATAGCTTTCTTTGGGGTAGTTAAAAAAAGTGTCATTTCTGAGGAAGATATATTCGGATTTCCGTCTTAAAACAATACACCAGTTAATTTCATTGCTTATTATTACTAAAAATACTGAATAGTCTATTTTAAAACGCTAACTTTATTTATTTCCTACGTTCCACAACAACTTTTACTGTATTATGTCACATTGTAATTCCTAAATTAGACATGGCCGTCCCCAAAGCCATTTATTGTCTAATAAACACTTCGTAGATAAAACCAGTGTATCTATGTAGCTTAAGGCATAAAACCAGGGGTTGGGATTGTGTACGGAGGTTACGTTTTATACACATAGTGTAGATAACTTTTCCTCTGAACTTTTATTTCTAACAACTTTGTCAATTTGAATACGGTTGTCGATCTGTGTTGTCAGGAAGTCAATGATTCTGATTAAGTTCTAATTATATACATCAATATTCTAATACCTTTGGATTCAAACTCAACGACTCGCAATCCACAACACAAACCATGGGACTACAACCCGGCTTTAATTTTTACAGGATAGAATTAAAGTTATCTACATTTTGTTATTTACTCGTTATATATTCACTATAATTCCAGCCCAGACTGCTCGTATACTGTCAGATATGGTGCTTCGATCAAAAATTTACGTTTTGTACACTCTATTTTGCTGCTTTTATGCTTAAATAAATCGAAAAATGAGAATATTTCTCGAAGTTTTGACAAAAATTAAAGCAAGAGAAATAAACGGTTATTTATCGGCAAAAAATAATATTTATTACCGCAATATTAACGTCAATATATAATTCTTATTACCTAATCAACTATTACAACAGTTTGTATAGATGATGAATATGATTTACTTGAAAGTATAGAATAATATATTGTAAAGCTGTAGAATCCAATTAAATGCATATTTATTTATGGAAGACCTGATAAAAAAATCCATCAGGCTAATGTATTTTTTTGCGTGGGATCTTCTAAAATGGCGGATTCTCAGATGTTGCCACCCAATTGGTAAACACTATGTTTTTGGGCGAAGAAACAATAAAATGGTAAGTACAGTCATTAATCAATACAAAGCTCCATAAAAATGACTAGGTAAATAATGCTTTCATATCACGGGTAAAGGATTAAGGATTACGTGAAGGCTAAAGTCATTTATCAGGTCGAGAAGTTGCGTATACGAAGCAGGGGTAACTTAGAATTTTTCACTCTGTAGGACAAGGGGTTATTTACCAATTTCAGTGAATCGATCATAATAAACTTGAAAATAAATTGCTTTCGTATGAGATATTACCCTATGTGTAGTGCGTATAAGGAAGTAAAAAATCGACGGATATTCATCAATAATGAACATTTTTAAAATTTTACTCTAATATGAAAAATAATAAAAAAAAAAATTGCCAACATCTTTATCATAAAAAAACGTTTAAACTTGTTTTCCTGCTAATATATTTTACATTTACTCTGGGCCCTTAAAAAAGTTCAGAAAAAATGGCTGTATATACTAGAAGTTTCGTCATGTCCGCGTTCACGTAAATATGCGTCTACCTCGTAAAAATATTCCCCAGCCATTAAATAAATAACCAATACCATTTCTGTCAAGATGTTTCGAAGGAAACTCGTCGAGTTGTACCTACAGTTTAAGAGCTTAATTTATTTTCTACACCAGAATCAACAAAATAATTTAATAAGTACTCGTGCTTGCTAGAGGATAGCGCTATAATAAAAATTATATATCTTCTCCATATCCAATGTAGCTATCATTATATGGAAAAAATACTCCTCTCATTATGTTAAAACCAAATATTCTTCCAATTATTATTATTGAATTCGTTATTTACTTGTACTACCTCGTTATCAGTAAAATCTTCAAACCATTGTCATGGAAAGCCTACAGAATAATGCACATTGTTTTCAATGGATATCATGAAATTAAATGCAATTGAATATGAAGGGCGAAGTACGCATACATCCCCACTCACAAGTTAATTGCTACCGTCGCCCGCCTTCAAAAAAACAAAAAAAAACTACCCCAATAAAAAATGTACCTTATACGTTTTATGTTGGGATAAAAAATTATGCACATGCTAGCAGATCACGTTAACTTATTTTAATGCAATATTCATAATGTTTGCCGATACTTTTATCTGATTGGCAAACTTTTAATGAACATTTTATTTTATCGTATTATATATGCAATTAATATTTTTTTAAAGTTTTACTTAGTTAATACCACTATTTCTTTTAATCTATTGCGACAAGTTTTTTAAAATATATTTTTAAGGACATTGGTTTGATGAAAACTTATTTAAAACATCGGAGATATTACGTAGTAAATTTCAAAGTATCCCTCGCTTATTTAATGTAGTATAGTAACTTTATTATATTTAAAAAATATACTCAAGTTTTTTGTTCCCCAAAATAATATGGGGCCTGGATTAATCACAATTGAGAATACAGAACATGGTTCATTTATTAAAACATTTATGTTATTTTTTTATTTGATAATGCAATTATTTTAATAAATATTCATAAGTATACGTACACATGAATTTTTTGTACGAAAATGTTATTATTTTATCCAAATATCATACGTCGAGGCGCTTATCTCGTGCCATCCTTTTGTTCCCAGGGTATTTTAACATCTTGAAAGGAGGTTGTCATCAGTCTTCCTGGAAGCCATATGTTGGGACAGTAAAATAGGCAGGCAGGGAAAATTGAAAAAGGATATGATATATACATATAAACACCATCTGGTAACGCATTTCATACGCACGTTAAGTAATTGGCAAAGCTTGCAATTAAGGACCTTTCTTGAATGAAGGGGACTGATCCAATATTCCTACATTAAGAAAAACTAACAACAACATCGTAATTAAATCTGTTTCAGATGAATTAAAACTAAATTTATTATTAAATTTGTATAATTATACCAATAAAGTTTACAATACACGAAATATGACTTTGTAAAGGTTCACCATATATATTATGTATATAAAACCTGAAACTTAAATTTGTTCTATACTTTTGTAATGATTCACTGTTACTTTACATTCGTTTATTTACTGTATTTATCAATATTATGATTTAAATTAACTATCCTTATTCTAAAAACTAAACTGTTTATTTAAACCATGTTGTATATTTTGTGTAAATTGGATACAATCGTAAGTAAAATAAAATTTTAAAAAAAGAATAACTGTTTGCTATGAATGAATAAAATCAATGAAGTTTTTTATTAAAATTACATTTTGTATTTTTATACCTAAATAAGAGGTTCTCAAAATTTTTGGGGGCCGGAACACTTTTGAAAAACTTATATTAAAACTTTCAATTAGCATTTATACAAGGAACTATGAAATCAGAAGTTCACAAAAAAAAATTGAGGAGTATTTATTCCCGTCAGTTAAAATGTACTATTCCTATATTTCTGAGTGCATTTTCCAGGATGACTGCACCGTGTCACTGAGCAAAAACTGTTGGTAATATTTTTTCTGATACTGTGATTTATAATGTTTAATAAAAATATTTTTTAAAAATATAACACTATTTAAGCAATTTTTTGGTCAAAGAATATATGAAAATTCATGGAATTCCAACACTGGATTGGCCCGAAAATAGTCCTGACCCTATCAAAAATTTGTGGCGTGAAATCGCAATCAAAATAAATAAAATGAAGCCTTAGTCAAAGGAAAACATTAAAAATTTCATCGGTTAAGTGTGATTTGATTTTTTTTCCCAAGACTACATACAAAATTTGGTGAAATCCATAGTAAAACGTATTGAAGCAGTAATAAAAAATGGAGGAACAACAAAGTAGGTACTTATTTTGTCGTTTTCTTATAATTGTTAGTGTTATGTTCTATGGAATTTAATTTAAAATAAATATGTGGTTTTTTAAATTATATGAGCATTTTGAATTTTTGTGCGAAAAAAAAAATCTACAATTTATAGTAAAATTATGAAAAAAAAATATTGATTTAAAAATTGGCATTTTTTTGGTTTTTCATATTTGAAAAGTGTTGTTTTAAAATTTATACTGGAAAGCTATCAAGGAATCACAACAACAAAAAAGTGTAGGATTTGGCTGCTCGCTACTGTGTGTACGGCTGATTAATTAAATTTTCATGTTTACTATGTATACATTCAAATATGTTATATACATGTATATATATATATATAAATATATTTATATAAATATATATAAATATAT